>NW_009259323.1:143142-164371 GCF_000687185.1 Egretta garzetta
AGGGCCGTGCACCCAAGGGCACGGGGGGGCAGCGCAGCCACAGCGGCAGGCAGGACATGTCTAGTGCCCTTCACAACTGCGTGGGAGGCTGTAAGGAAGCTGCATCCCGAGAGCACTAATGGGGAGGGAAAGCACAGCTTGACATGATCAAGGGTGATTGCTAACAGAAAAGCTTCCCAAATTGGCTGTTGCAGGAAGGCTCTGATGCCCTAACCCTTCAGTGCCTGGGATTTGTGATACCCCTAATGCGCCCTGCTAGTGTTAGCACACCAGGGGACAGGCAACCACACTACAGGGCAGCTACATGGGGTTTCCATCGCTCTCACATCCATGGGTCTGAGCTGCTCTTTAATGCGGGGCAAATTATCTCAGCCCCATCCTCTGTGCATGTCTTCCTTCATAACGTTTAATTTCAAGACCATTCCCAAGCATGTATATGTGTATTTATCTGTAAGTGATGCTCTGAAAGGAAGGGTTTAGTTGTTAAGAAAACCTAGAGTATAAAACAAGAGCAATCTAGCTTTTGTTGTTTCTTCCCAGGCAGTAAAACAGAGACAAGCTTTCTTCCCAAGCACATGCATGCAAGCAGGATTCATTCTAAAACCAAAACCAAACATGCAAACAGTTACAGAACTTGTTTGTTCTTTGCTTTCTTGCGACATTTTTTTTTTCAGTCTTTTGCCTATCAAGTAACCAGATTTAATGCAGAAAGCAAGCCATTTTTAAGATAGATTTTGGGATGCAGAATAAATCTCAGGAGTTTTTTCCCCTCCAGCAACCATTTGCTGTGACCCTAGATAAGAGGGGATTCATTTAATTGTAATTATTAGCTACAGAAGGCCATAAAAAATGACAAATTGTCCATTCTAGACCTGTCAAAGATGTAAATTACTTTTTGGTTAATACTAATTTATAGCTAACAGTGATATGCAACCCAAAACAAAGCAGTGCAGCTTTCATATTTCAAAACAAGCTTGCAGGAAAACAGGCTATCCTTCCATTTGTCATGAAATGCAGAGACCCCCCCCTTGGCCCTATTGTCACTTTGGGCCTTAGAAAAGCCTTTCAGAGGACGTAAAAGGAAGTTTGGGACTCATGTGGTTATGGAGTTGGCAAAGAAAATACTTCCTTATAGATACCATCTGCTGGGCTCGTATCTTGCTTTTACAGAAGCAACACTGTGTCCTGTCATAAGGGAAATGTGAGAAATTAACTGAAATCAACCTTTCATATCTTTGAAGACCCATGATGCCAAATTCAGCGTGGATTCAGGCTGGCATAAATCTGAGAAAATGACCCTGCTGCCTGACCTTGCAGCAGCCAAGAATGCAGCCTGCACTGTAATCAGCATTTTGGAAAGCAATTGTGGAACCCCTGAGGGGCTCCAGGTTTTGAAGGCTGATGGTGAGATCAAACTGAGCAGGTGTGCAGGCTTCACTTTGCATTTAAGCAACCACAGAAAATTTGCCAGGGAGACATGGAACGTCCCTTATTTGCTATAGGCACAAAAAAAATATTTCTGGCTAAACAAACTTTTGACTAGTAACGGGAAGATACTTGCAGAGACTGTGTCTGAGTGGGATGTGCGCAGATCTACAGCAGGATGGATCTCAAGGCTAAGAAGATTACAGGCAAGCAGAAAACTCAAAAGAAAGGTAGAGCAATAAACATGTATTGGACCCTGCAGAAAACCTGAAGGATTCCCATCAGCACCAGTTGCCAATCTAGTGGGCTTTAAGAAGCCCCATGGAAAAACGTCTCATAGGAGACCATGCTGGAGCCAGATAGGTGGCTAGCAAGACTTCTGCATTTTCTGCTTCTCCTTTGTTTGCTTAGGACAAACCAAAACTCAGCCCTAGACGTACTCATACTAGCTCTTAGCTTTGCTGTGGGGTTATAGTAAAACGTACACTGCATAGACTTTTTCCACCTTTGAAAAACAGTTTAGCAGTCTCTTTCTTTAATCAAAATTTGCTTGGCAACTAGTGCAAGACCTCCTTTGGAAGCAACGCTTTGCTGCATATCATTCACATAGTACGCTCTGCCCGGCTGCAATCTCATGCGACACGGATTTACCTCATTAATGAATTGTTGCATTCAAGTGATTTGAGAGGTTTTAATTAATTTTGAACTTAAGATAACCATGCAGCTTGGAAGGAATGGAGTTTACATGTACATCTGGTCTTGAAAATATGCTTATGAGAAGTGGTAGGTTTTGACAAGCATGGAGGGAAACGTCAGCAATAGCATCAGTCAGTCACTGCGCTTGTGTGGTTAGCTGTGGCCTGACGCTGCTTGAGCTCAGGGGATTAAACAGCCTCGCTGTGCACCAGGGCTCAGAAAAGTGTAGAAAGAGGTTCAGCAAGTACTACCCTCTTTCAAACGCAATGGGAGAGGAGCAGCTTGTCAGTACAAGTATTATTCAAGCAATAGCATTGTCAGCAATATTGACAGTTCGGGGCAAAGATTCAAGAACCACCAGCTTTTGGTCAATCAGATACTAATCTTTAACAGCAGTTTTGTGACCAAGGCAAGTGAGGGAATTCCTTGTGATTTCTCCTTTTTTTTCCTGATATCCAACAAATAATAAATAATTGTTGAAATGGGTAACTTAACCTGGGCTGGTTTTTAAGTTAAATCAGTGAAGAAGTTGTTTTCTAAAACGCATCCCCAAACAGCACAAAATATCAGTTTAACAGCAGTTTAAGCACACTAGTCTCTTCTGTCATACCTATATAAATACTCCTGCACCTTTGGAGTCGTGTATTACATACCTTGCTAATGAAAGCTCTCAGAGAGGCGAACACATGCTTAAGGGCTGCTTCTGACTGCCCATTTTTGAGAAAGGCCAGATGAATATCAAAAACCTTCTTCATGAGTGGATTGTGGCCATCATTGCTTAAAAGCTGGGTCTGGAAAGCAATGAGAGAATTTGTTTTGCAGAAATGTTGTGCCTGAAGCTGGAAATGACAAAGATTATAATTTTGCAGAATTAATCACATCAATTCTTAAGCCAGATAAGGAATGGGGCCTTCAGTAAAAATATAACCAATAAATGTGACAACCAGTACAAACTTACACTAGTTGGTCAGAGGCTATTTTTATAGCAGAGAATAAAACAAAAATATTTTATCACTTTTGCATCACTAATTCCAAAACTTAACTCAATAATCTGTACAACTTTCACCAGTTGCCTAGAGTTATTTTAAATAAAACAAGCTGATACATAACTATCACACTGTTTTTTTAATTTCTTTTTATTTGTCTGACAAATTTGCAGCCAGAGAGAGAGAGAGACAGAGAGAGAGAGAGACTATCACACCTTTTCATGGGACAGATCTGTAGCTGTAGTAAGTCAGTACACTTCCCTTGTCTCCTGTAAAGTTTTGACAGTTTGCACCTTCTGGAGATATGGTAAAATGGAATTGCTTGGAAAAGACTAACATAGTTTGGTGTCAGAGTTATCTTGCCTGTGCCTGCTGTCATCCTTGCAGCCTGGCACATCATGGCTACCCAGCAAGGATGTGGATGTCCCATGTCGATAGGAGATCAATAGTCCCTATCTCATTGCCAGCCCAAGCAATCTTTGGGCTGGCTCAGATTTGTCTTGTGACATTCTATACACATCTTGTAGCAGGGCAAGTTCAGGATCCATATTTTTAACTAAACCCATTTACTCTGTCAGTAAGGACAGCATCAGCACTTTTACTGCCATATAGAGCACGCTTCTGTGCGGTAACACTGTATGACCATAAAAGCAAAGCAGAAGTCCATTAAAGCGGAAGAGAACCCAGTCTATCCTGTGGTTTGAAAATCACATTGTTTTGTGGTTCAGCCATATTCAAAAAGAGGCAACTGAGAAAGTCAAGCAAGTTTTAACTCTTGCATCTAAATCCTTCTGCTGTTGCCAAACTCAAAGGAGTAAATTTAACGTATGTACCAGGATGGCTTTTTTGCTCTGTAACAAAAAAAGATATGAAGCAGAGTATATGACAACCTTTCTCTTCATGTTGTTCAATACATCTAAAAAGGAAATCTTCACTGTGCTTACTCTGAAATCCGGAGTTGTTCTTGTGACATTACGCAAGACACATTGCTATGAGCAGGATTCCTCCAACCACACTTCGAGGAAGAGCTTTTCTGGAACAGTATTTCAGTATTTTGATGCCAGCCTGGGGTTCACTTCACCACAAAGGCTTTGATTCTCGGAGATGGCAAATGACTGCTGGGAATGCACATCGCTATATGGAGAAGACGACTTCTAGCAGTGCTACTGGTCCTATCTGAACTGGTAACCACAGCTGAAATGCCTCTGCCCCAGACACATTAATGTACAGCAATTGAAATAAATCTGGGCCTCACTTCTAGGCAATTTACGGTAGAAAACGGTGACTGTTCTAAGAATCTTAGACATTCATTTCCCTTCCCTCTAGTCCCTCCTTTCTATATGATGTACGTTTCCTCTTATTCTATTTTTGTAATGCCTATACTCATGGTATAATGTCCACATAATTTTCTCTGGTCTTGCAGTTTTGAAGAAATAGCAAGATGGCATAAGTGCATAATTAATCTGAGACTTCATGAAACACTCAGCATTTTGGAAAATAAACAAGCTGCAAATGATTTACTTTTGTAAAGCCTTCCATAATCTGCCACTCTAGGAGAACGGATCACTAAGATCAACACGCATACAGAAATACAGCACACTTTTCTACAATAATTTTGATTTCAATGCTGACCTTGAAACTCTGAGTGAAAAAAGAGATGGTGTCCAGGACTGTCAGGCACACTTCGGTGGCAATGTTGCCCTCCAGTAACGCCTGGTGCACAATATCTGCTTCTGAGGTGCCTGCATCTGCAGACGGAAAACAAATCAGGAGGAAACAGTGTTCAACACTCCAGCTCCCACAAGATCTAAATGCTGATAAGGTTCTCCTCTTGCACTTCACTGGGTTTGGGAGATGAGGTAAGAACAGCAAGATGCTGAATTTTCCAGCTCCATTCAGAGAAGCTGCCTCAGCCTGATTCTGGCTGAATATGAGCCAGCAGTGTGCCCAGGTGGCCAAGGCGGCCAATGGCATCCTGGCTCGTATCAGGAATAGTGTGGCCAGCAGGAGTAGGGAAGTGATCGTGCCCCTGTACTCGGCACTGGTGAGGCCGCCCCACGAATACTGTGTTCAGTTTTGGGCCCCTCACTACAAGAAGGACATGGAGGGGCTGGAGCATGTCCAGAGAAGGGTAACAAAGCTGGGGAGGGGTCTGGAGCACAAGGCTGATGCGGAGCGGCTGAGGGACCTGGGGTTGTTTAGTCTGGAGAAGAGGAGGCTGAGGGGAGACCTTATCGCCCTCTTCAACTGCCTGACAGGAGGGGGGAGTGAGGTGGGGGTCGGCCTCTTCTCCCTGGTAACGGGCAATAGGACGAGGGGAAATGGTCTGAAGTTGTGCCAAGGCAGGTTTAGGTTGGACATTAGGAAAAATTTCTTCACTGAAAGGGTTGTCAGGCACTGGAATGGGCTGCCTAGGGAAGTGGTCGAGTCCCCATCCCTGTAGATATTTAAAAGACGGGTAGACGAGTTGTTTAGGGACAGGGTTTAGTAGGTGGGATGGCAGGGTTAGGGTAACAGTTGGACTTGATGATCTTAAAAGGTCTTTTCCAACCTAAATGATTCTATGATTCTACAACCAACATCAGTTATTTCCCCTTAATCTCACTGTCTTTAAAGCCAGACAGAGAACAAGGTGTCCAAGTTGTATCCGCAAAAGGGAAACAGCAAGCTGCTTCAATGGGGCAAAACTCACGCATGTGGAAAGGCTTAGAGCAGATCACAGGTCAGCTCTCCTGCCTGCCCTGCTCGCTACCCAAACAAGGCGTCGCCTGCATACACACTCAGCCAAGGAGCTGAGCCAAGACAGGCAAAAGGAAAAAGCCACTCAAGTCATAAGTCCCAGGGGCGACTTTTAACGGTCTGGCTTTAATGTCACCCCCACCAATCTAGGAACATTGCAGGGAGCAGCAGTGACCACTGTAATTCTGCAGAGTTTGAATATCCTGAAGCAACAAGCAGCAAGTGGAAAATGGTTAGATGCAGTTTTCAGCAGGCTAATACTCCACAGTTCCACTTTGCTCTGCTGTACATACTGTGGTTGAGCGTGAAGGAGGTCTCCAAGCTGCCCAGATGCTGGAGCCGCACCTGCATCCCCCCAGCTCTGCTGCGGAGTGCTGGCATCGTCTGGGATTTCCTATCAGCTGCTGTGTGCTTGGATAACCAGGCGTCATGCACCCTGCAAAGGGGAAGTAAAGACTGCGGGTCTGGACGAGCAGCAGCAGCCACACCACTACAGGATTACATGAGGCACCAGGATGGAGACCTGGCCTCCCTCCAACGCACTAATCTGGTTTATCCCAGACAATCCCAGCGGGACTGACCAGGCTACCCTGGTCTCGCCTGTGCCAGATGGCCCTAGAGCTAACGAAACAGCAGTGCTGCTGCTGAGGGAGCAGCGATGCAGCCGTGCCTCGTGTCTCACCTGCAGCCGACTGCGGGGGACACTGCCAACCTGCGCGGGCAGCCAGGAGCGCCTGGACCTGGGGGTCTCATGCAGGAGCTGGAGGGGAGGGAAGGGGCAGGGTGCTAAGATGAGGGGACTCTGCTTGCGGCATGGCACTGAGCAGAGCCCCAGCCTCGCAGGCTTCCTGCCTGCTTGGGTTTGCCCAGTGTGGGTGTGCATGCTCCCTTCCTGCCTCGGCTGCAGTAGGGAGTACGGGGACGGCCCCCCCCTGGACAGAAGAATATAGTACCTGGCAATATTTCTTTTCCCCACGTATCTGAAGTGAAATAAACACACCCTAGAAAGAAAGTAAAACACGTATCTGTTAAAGATCCTGCAGATCAGGAACGATCTAGAACATTTAAAATGTACCCTGTCCTCATCCGCAGAGACATTCCTCTGCATGAGGGTTTGGGTCTGAATTTACAACTCACTTGACCTCTCACCCTCAGTTTCCAAACCCTATCGCACATCCCTGTCTCCTCACCCATCTGTTCCACCAAACCCGTTGCAAAGCAGAGGCTGTGCTGTGAGCCCCGCTCACCTGTGGGTGGTGTGACACCCTCTGCACAGCCCGGACCAAGCACAGTGCACCACCCACTTCACTGTGCTCCCTCGATATACACTTCTTTCTCCTCAGAGGCCAGACAGCTCTAGTGCTGCACAGGACTGCGTGCACCCTACAAGGCACACTGCACTCATGTCGTCTTCTTGGACAATGCTGCCCGCACAAAGGCATGGTGTTTGAATTGCAGCCTCATGATACTCACTCCAGAAGCACAAGGACATTGATCAGCTCTTGGGGGGAGAATTTGTTCCAGTAAGCTAAAAGAGTATCTGAAAAAAAAAAAAAAAACAGAAACAACAAAAACCAGTGCACTGAGATTAAAAAAAAAATAAAAAATTAAAGGGGGACCTTACAGACCAAAACTCTGGCTTCCTGGTCTTTCTGGCTTCCCCCCAGTGAACAAGAGCCACCAACCTTCAGAGATCATCTTCACAATGTAGAGGTAGCACATCAGGAGTGTCCGGATCTCAAACTGGTCCAGCCGGCTGCAGTGCGACACGCTGCTCCTCGTGGAGCTTCTGCGGATCTAAGGGGACACGGATATGACATGGAGGCCAGTGGCCCCGGATGCCTGGGCTGTGCCAGAGTGGAGTGCAGGGCCAGACGCCGTGCAGCGTGGGCACAGCAAACCTGGCACACACCAGATGTGCCAACACTCCTCCTGTCCCCCCACAGGTGCACCCCTGCATGCTTTGGAGACATCTCATCCTTTGGGGTTGCTGCCCATCCAGTGATGAGCAATCTGGAAATTCTGGACACGTGGCTGAATGCTTCTCTGCCAAGAAAAAAAATATCTGGGCAGAGAACGATGACTTATCCAGAAAAACGTGCGGCAGCCCCACTTTCACTTCCCCTGCTCTCTGCCACGTCTAACCTCCCGGACATTTCTGAAGTCAGTTCTTGTCCAACAAAATAGTTCGTTAGCTGCCATATTTTAAAGCAAGAATCTAACTTTCTGTTAAAGATGTACACTTCAAAACAAAATGTCAGTTATTAGAAAACCAGGAAGTTTCAGCTTAAGAAAATAACTTTTCCCTTCCTTCCCCAATTTTTGGAAGTGTCTCTTGGTTTTCCTCCTATTTAGCGACTTAAGCAAAGATAAGTGAAATCCTGCTGGTGAGTCAATCTGTGTGGGAAAGGCTTGGGCATTGTGTGATGATAAACATGACTTCTAAAGCTTTACGAAATTATTTTTGCATTCTCTGTGCTCACCCTAGCCGTATCCTCCGACAAATGATTAAACTCTAAGCAGGATGCTTCTCTGAAAGCTGTGCCTCACATGTTTGGAGAGCGATCCACAGATCTTACTTGTTGTCTATTCTGGGACAAACTGTGGATATGAGTCATAATAAAACAGAATTAAACATTCAGTTTAGAGTTGGAGATACAGTGCTATAGCCAGAGCTTTGCTGTTGACCATGCCAAACTATTCAGTCAGCACACAACTCACTCCAGGGGAACAGGCGATAAGCAACATGTCTACCTCTGTAGAGCAGCGTTGAAGCTGTGCCTCTCCATGTGGCATTGCTATTACCTGGTTTTGTGGATACTGCATTCCCTAACAGGAAAGCTATTATCAATGACTCTGAAAAACGTACCTTCAAGGATGTCTAGCTGTGGGGAAGAGCTAAGCTGCAAGCAATAACGTTTTCTGCAAACCCTGCCAGCAGGACTGAAGCATACGCCTGGAGTTTTGCTGAATATGAACAGTTTGATAGTCAAGTGTTTGGCTATACTTGGTCTTGTAGCTTTGTGATTTGTGTGGGAGAGCTTGAAAGGCCCCACCTCGCCTAAGCATGTCAGGACACAGCCAGCGGGAGCCCAGACAATCTTTGTATTGCTTGTAAGGGCCAAAGGTTTTAAAGATGTATCAATGATTCAAGCCAACTCAAGATATCTGGAAAGCGCCTTGAGGAAAACCAGGGGCTGGTTTGCACAAATACCTGATTTCCATGCGTGTACTGTGCCAACAAGGAGAATACACCCTGTTTGAACAGTGGGGTCAGAGCTCTTTGTGGTGTGATTGTGGTCACCTTCTGTGAGTCTGGGGCTGTGGTTATTAGCCTGTGCTGATTTTCTTACAAATAGCTCATCTTCCCTTAAGTCAGCGGTCACTGGCAAGCTCACATCGCAGTGCTTTGCTTCCCAGCTGTGTGTGGAAACCAGTCCCCAGCACCATGCACTGGGGACTGGCCAGGATCAGACCCATCCATGCACAGGGCGCACGTCTGAGTATGGATAAGCACACCATGGGAGCAGAGATTTTTTTCCCCATGGATTTTGCCTTTTATCTTTGTTAAATAATTTGTCAACTGTTATATTTTTGGCTCAGAGATGTTTAAAGAGGGAAGGCGTACCAGACCCATGAGTCTGACCTCCTCTGTTAGACACGAATCTGTTTCCAAACAGATATTTATAGGCTGGCTTTTTGCGAGTGTTACCACAGGGAACTCCTTTTCCCTCCCCCTTATTTAACACAGCCTACAGACTGGTGCAGTAAGCACTGTTCTTTCTAATCCCAGATACGTTACATTTTCACTCTGATCCGGGGAACCAGTTGCCCCTTCCGAGTTCAGGGATCCTTTCGAGTCCTCTCGCTTTATCACATGGCCATTTGGAAGTGCTGCTCCACAGGCTGAAAAAAACCCCAAACCCCACAATTAACCCCTTTGCATTCCTCAGTGCATCATGGAGAGTGAGTGGAGGGTGTGATTTGTACAGCACAGACAGGACTTGCCAGAGCCCCATGTCAAAAGCTAATTAAATCTGGAAAGGACAGTTGGGGTGACACCACATCCAGGGAAAAGCATGCAAACTCTGAGAGGTCTTTTGGCAGATGACTATTTCAGGTTTTGGGTAATGGGTTTTGGGGCTGGTAATACTAACGTTCAAAATAAATGGGAAAGTTAAAGTTCAGAAAAATCAATTTACCTGGATCTTTGTCTGCGATCAGGCTGGATCTGTTTGAGGGGGACGTAAAACTGCACATGAATTCATCCCTGGATGCCTGTAAAGCAATACAAGGTTTTTGTAACCAATGAAAGATAACACCTATTTTCTTATAGAAGAGAACAATGAAATAAAAAAGGCAAATTAGAGCAGCTTCTAAAACACAAATGGGGGAGGAATCTATTTCCTTACTTCCATAACAAGGAGACAAATGACTTGGGAAGGAGCACAAAGAATAGCAGAGCATATTAAAGTAAGGCATATCAGTTTTTTCTCTTTTGTTTTTCATCATTTGAGTTGAAATTTTGAATTGCTTGTCTCAAATTATTATTTTTTTTTATTTTATTGTTGTTTTGCCCCAAACAAGGAAGAAAGTCTAGTTGGCAAGGCTTAGCCCGCCTGGGAACCACACACAACCCTCAGGCAGATGGGCAACTCCCCAGAACAGCTGCTGGAGTCCGAGGCTGAGTCCTGTTGCAACTCATTGCACCCGGAGGGACTTAACTCACAGCACTACGCATACCGTAAAGAAACATGTTGAACGATAGCAAGCAAAAGGGCAGAGACATTGTACCCAGTGCTGCAGAAATAACAAAGTCACAGGAAAAGCCAAATTAAAAGAAACAAGCATGTTAGGGAGCTGTGGGGAGAAGAAAAACATGCTTGTTTCTAAAGCTGAGCCTGGCTGCAAGGCAGTGGAAGTCACACAGGGGGTGTGTGGGGAGGGGAGGACAAGGAGGAGGGCAAAGAGGCATTGCTGGGCTTTACTCACAGGGCTGGAGGCAGCCGTGCAGGAGTAGAGCGCCTCGCGGCTGGCCACTCGCTGGAGGTTCTCCAGGAGCAGCCCAAACAGCGGCAGGTAGAGCTGGGCTATTTTTGCCTGCTGGTTCTGAAAAAAGACAGGGAGAAAAATGTAGGTAAGAGCCCAGGCTGTCAATGGAGTGAAAAAGGGAAACTCTGGAGCCAAACCACATATACATATATATATATATATATATATATTTGCACACTGTATATGGTGTCAGAGAACATGGGTTGGTTTGGCTTCTCATCTCCACTTCCAGAGCTGCCAGGTAGGTATTACCCTTCCAGCAGCAAGCTTGGGACATTCAGGGATTTTGGGAGCTCACTAACATTCCCAGTCATACAGGAGGTATGACAAAACAAATCCCGGATTTCCTAACTCTTTAACCAGCACTTCACTCACATGGCTTGATTTTCAAGTGCCACACCCAGGAATAATGCCATAAAACCATTTGCTCCTCACCTGCTGCTGGCTACTGCTTCAAGTCAGGACTTTTCCATAGCAAATGCTTCTAGTTAAATCAGTTTGTAGGAACAGACTAATTTGGATTAAGTGATACAGATCAAAAATGGTCTGGTTAACGTCTTCCAAATGCAGGGCTCTCTTACATCCAATTATTTTTTTAAAAAATTTATTATTCTGGACGTGACAGAAAGTTTAAAAAAAATAAATGTAAAGCTTGCTAATTGAATGGCACATTTTGACTGATACAAGTCTCTGTTTTTTTCTTCTGATTCAGTGTGACAAAAGATAAAAGAAAACTTGAAAATGCCCGTGGATTGAGAAAACCCTCTCCCAGCTATTGATGGAGCTGGAGTTTTCCTGGCCAGTGATACTGCAGCAACAGACCCTGCCACATTCAGCCTTGTCCTGCCCATGATGTGATTTTTTTTGCTCCCATCTTGGGACACCAGCTGAGCATCCTGCCCTGGCTCCAGGCAGTTTTCTGGCCACACAGGAACAGCACAACACACAAAAATCCAATGGGACAATTTTAAGACAGGTGGTGTTTTTGAAGAGACAGGGAATATGCTGCATGCCGAGGCCAAACAGCTCCTGAATTAATGTGAGGGTTTTCAGGCACCCAGAAGAGCAGAAGCAGGCTGCCTCTGACCCAGTCTTGGCAGAGAGCTGGCAAATCTCTCGTGAAATATCAAGTCTTGCCAACTACCACGAGTTGCAGTTTTGTTTCCAGGCTGTGCAAGTCACTGGGGATCCTCACTCCAGAGAAAAACAAGCCCACCTCTCGCTCAGCCCTTCTGAACAGGCAGAGAAGGGAGAGGAGAGGAGCTGGCTCTGGGTTCATGCAGAGGGCAGGAGCTCTGGGCACATCCGGGTCACTTCTCTCACCCTTCGTGCCCAGGACGCTATGCACATTCCTGGATTAAACCCAGGAATGCAGCACACTAGGAGAAATCTGAAGAGCTAAACTCTAAACAGAGGCATGTTTTCAGGCTAGAGCAAGGACAGGTAGTGTCTGCACAGGTAGCTCAGCATTTTCAAGGACAGATGGGTCAGCAGGGATCAGCATCAAGGAAGAAAACAAACCCATCTCCGGGCTCTTTCAGCAATACCACATGCTGAGCCTCTGATTGAAGAAAGCTGAAAACTACCCAGTGGAAATCCAGCATCTCATGAGAATCCAGGTCCTCTCTTCTGATCCACTAATTAGTAAAACATGCAGCTGACTTGTAACAGAGATCAGTCCTGTTTCCTAATCATAGTATATCAATGCAGGATATTAATTTAAGCCCAAGACCAGAACAACATTGACGTTGCTTAATTTTGTTGAACAGCCTCTTGGCTGAGACACTCTCAAGTTCCTTAATGGCTCTGAGCTTTATTATCTAAATACTCAGCATGAATAAGAGCGCTGCACTTATCTGACTGCATTGTATGTGTTCCTAGATCATTTCTCAGAGCTATTCTTGTAATGCCACAACTATCAGCTACTTACAACAGTTCCCTAAAAAGTAAAGAGAATACCCTTGGTGCACCATACAAGATCTAAAACTCTGATGTGTGTGTTTTCATAAAATACAAGAACATTACTTTTAAAAGCCAACAAAATATGCCTGACCTTGTGCTGGTATCTGTTGTCGAAGGCATGCTTTATCAAGAGATTCTTTAAGACTGAGATGGCCGTATATCTGATATCGTAGTTATCCTGCAAGGCAACAGAGGCTTCTCTGAGAAGCATCCCCACCAGGAAATGATGCCTGCAATACTCATCAGTTAAACTGTATTCAAGATTTACATCTGAAAGAAACAGCAAGGCAATGGTTAAGGGAACTGTTCTGAGGATCTGTTCAGAGCAAAACATAACAGTAATGTAAGCCAAAACAGTCTGCGAGTAGGGTTCATCACTCTCTCTCCTACAGTGCACTGGTCTTTTAATAAAGCCTGAACTGAGTCCAGTTTTCTCCACCACTGAGTTAAGTCCTACCAAAGAACTTGGCATCTTCCAGTTCAGGCAAACCATTAATTTCAGCCCTCACCATTTCAGCAGCAGCTAAATGAAGGATTTCTGCAGTGTGACGCTTTGCACAGCTTAGCGCTCTGGAGAGTAATTTGTAAAGTCAAGAGGTGGATGAAACAGGGAAAGACAGCATGACTTACTGCCTGGGGGCTGCCTTGCTCCTTACTGGGGGCGATCCTGTACATGTCCCAACTACCCAGGCAGTGGAGGTGCTAACCTCCACAGAGCAGCTATGAGGGTGGTAACGGGCAGTGGAGATGGTGCGTTTACCACGGTCGCCCGGCCCCAGCAGTGCCGTCTCTGCAGCTTGTTCCACATCCTCTGTGAAATCTGCATTCCTCCTCGCCAGGTTAGAGAGCAGAGCAAAGACAAATACTCCTATGGGGATGAGGGATGCAAACAAGGACATGGTGCCACGTGACCACTACCGCATCCTCCAGCAGTTTACACAGCTGGGCCTTCCAGCCCCGCTGCAAGAACCGGGGAGCCAGGGCAGGGTTCCAGGCAGTTGCTTGCCAGAATCTGTGAAACTCCCTTAGCTTCCCACCAGCAGATATTGAACATAGCTCCTTAACAGATGCACTGACTGCCAGGAGAAAGGCAGCTCAGTACCTAATCACCTTGATGAACTTAACTTGTACCCTGCATCCCACATAGATTCAGGCTATGTACTGTGATCAAAAGAGCAGCTGCTACAAGGGTAAGGTGTCTTTTTCACTGACCTGCTTAGATAATGCAGCAGAGAAGCAACAGAGACAGATTTCAGTGCAGGGTGCGTGTGCACTCGGGCTGCTATGAATGACCTTGCCCTGACACCGTTATCTCTGTCAGATTACCCATATGCCTAATAAGAGCTGCAACCGGCACCATCTGACTGTTGCATTATGGCACTGAGCCTCCCAGAGGGATAACCCCAAAGCCATGCGTTCTTCCCCCAAAGGGCACAAATGCTATCTGCTCAGCTCAGACTTTTTTCTTTTGAAAACCCCACAGGTGTGAAAGTTTTTCTGTGGTAAGGCGGGGTGCATACACACAGCTTTGAAAATCACAGCCAAACGGTTTCATCAGCTCTGTGGCTGCAAAAGATATTTTTACGTTCGTTGATTCAGAAGTAGCATTTACTGGTTTGTCAAAGTCTGATTCAGAGGAAAAAGAAAGCAATCTGGAGCATTATCTACCTTTCATTGTTAGTCATGTTAGCAAATGCCTAAGTGTCACACATCATGGTTATTTCATTAGTTGGATGCAAGCTAATTGATTGGAAGCTGCGTGTTTAATTTGACATTTAGAAGATCCCAGTTGGACCTACCTACTGAAGTGAACCGTTCCACAGCAAATGAAAAAAAATCTAATTCATATGTAAAAAGAAAAGGGACAAATAAAAAGACAGCAAAAATAAACAGGAACATGTAATGATCTAAATCTTGGAGAAATGGGACAGTATGTTATGTTTTAGTATTATCTGTAAGGCTATTGCTTAACTCCCAGCTTCTGACAATCTCTTGGGTTCTTTGCTATCACAAGATTGCAAAAACAATTCTGTGCTGCTGGTTGTGAGGACAGGCTCAGGAGTTTGCTCTGGCTGATGAAACACACATGTCCCCCTGGCGAGGCAGCAGAGACACAGACCAGCAACCAGCCTTATTAGTTGAGATGTTTCAGGGAAACTGCTCCAAGATGCAATGTTCCAGCTCAACAGGATGTGGTCACAGGGATGTGCTCTGCCTGCAGGCCTGTCTGCACCAGCTTCTGCTGCAGAAACCCTCTTTATCCACCTTCCTGGGGCTATTCCTTCTTTTTCCAGAAACATAGTAGGGGGCTGAGCACATCCCCTCTCTTCATTCAAGTAAGATAATAGAGAGGTGAGGCACGCCAGCAGGGTATCTGCTTGGTGATGTGCACATCATACCTCCACATCTCTGAATCCGCTGCCCCTTGTAATCACAGGTCTGTCCATAAAACCAGACACATTTGCAATGAAGATGCATCGCTACATGCCACTACCACAGGAAGCAGAGCACAGGCACTGCTGCAAAGGCACTTCTGCTCCCTGCAGATAGGCTGCTGAGACGTGTGTGAATCACAATTGCTACCACTATTTAAAAATATGTAGCTTAAAAATAAAACCTCAACTGGTAGGTCCTAAAACAGAGGAGGAAAGATGAGCTGCTCTTCTAGCTTTTGAGTTGAACCATCGCAACTGCAAAGGTGAATGTTAACCAAGAGAGAGCACCCTTATGTTATCATGCCATAAAAAGGAACGGGGAAACACTATGGTTGTGTGCTTTTCTCTCTCTCTCAGCCATTTCTAGCACTTTGTTAAACTATGCCAGGCAAGTAGCCAAACTGATATAAATGTAAGATAAGCAGCTGGTCCAGAAAGCTCTGAGCAGTCAGAAACATACCAAAATAAAGGCAACTTGACTGTTTCTGTTGCTTCTGCCACCTGGATGCAAAGGGAACCACTTTGGAATATGGCTGCACCCTGAGGCACAACTAAAGATCCCCTCGCCTGCATCAGAATAAATCCACTGGGCTTTCACACAGGGGAATCCCAAACCTCACTCTCCCCTCCAGTACTTACCTTGCCAGGCTATTAGCACCCAAACCTGGCAATCTTTACTGCATTTATCTAGCAGATATGACAAATCAGGACCCAGAGAGAACGAGGTTATGTCTATAGCAATCTCAGGAGGCTGGCAAGGCACACTGCTGGGCTCAGCGCTATGTGTTTGCAATGTCCTGGGCAGCACAGTGCCTCAGCTCAGCCCCTTGCAAAACCCCGTCTGCCCTGTGGTGAGCAGCACCAGGACCAAAGGGGACACAGCGTGACAGCGAGAGCAGCCTGGATACATGGTGGTGCCGCAGTACATATGCCCTTGGTACGTGCGAAGGATTGGCACGGGCTCAAGTTCTCCACTGGCTGCCCTCAGCCCAGGTTTGAGTACAAGCTTGAATACACTGCGCACTGCCATACTCTTGTTCAAACTGAAAGCTGAAGGTAACCTAAATCACCTTCTTGCGGCCACAAAGAGAGCTGGCAGTGGAGCAGTGAATTCAATCTGTTCTCCTATATCTCCATTCTCTACAGCACTGATCGATGAGACACCCTACTTCTCAGGGGATGCTGACACTCAAAGGATTACCACTTGCAGTTTGTGTATTTACTGAAATACGGGCAGCTTCTTTTGGATATTGTTAGTCCCATGCAAACTTAAATATAGGAAATACTGAAAAGACTGATTGCATACCATTCTGGAGCAAAATGATGCAACCCTGCCAGAACAGTGTCTTTTCCTGAGGTTAATGTAAATCAGGATAGCCAGGACATAAATTTCCTTGACACCAAACCAAATACCATCTGCTCAGAAGCCATCAAGACTAATAAATTATAGCTCTCTAGGCAGTCTCTTGAGAAAGGACATACCTTGAACTCTTTGCAGCTTGGGTTTGGAAAAGGTCATTGGTAAGTTCAGAGGAATGTAGTGCTCATGATTGCAAATGGTTTGAAGAAACTCAAACTTGTATTCAACCAACAGCTGAGAAAAAAAAAAAAAAAAACCAACAAACAAAACTACGTTTTCAGTTTGACTCATTTGCTTCCAGTTCAATGTGTTTGCTGCACAAGGACTAGGGAATCTAAATAGCATTTGGTGAAATTCAGTAATAATTGGCAAATTTTTGTGTTGTTCCCCCTAAGTGCCAGTGCATGTGGCTGTTGCTTGGGACTTCTCTACCTTTTTGATCCAGATGATTACCCAATTCCACCTTTAGTTCTGAATCTTTACACTGTTTTAAAGCTTAGCTGCATACAGGCTCTCGGCCCAGACAGAGGTCTCTGTCTCCCAAAGACTTTGCATGAGCAGCATCTAAAAGGCCTCCAGGAGCTGTACAAACTAATCTCTACAAAGCTTTGACTGACGTAGATATATACAACTGCAAACCACCTTTCAAGAAACACTGCTTACCTTAGGGTCTTTAGGACTGAATCCAGAAACGTAATCATTTATCAAGTTAAAAACAAATCCTCTGTCCATAAACGTCAAACAACGCTGAAGGAAAAAATAGCAGCATGTGACCAATTATTAAAAAAAAAAAAGCAATCATCCTAAATCATCTCCATACTACCATCCTGCCAGCAGCCAGATTTGATCCTTTAGGCTGCTGCTGACTTTCCAAAATGTACTTGGTCCTGTTTCTCTGAAATTATGTGGATGACCTCACTTAAGTCTCCAAGGGACAATAGAAATATTTAAATGAGAGCACATATATTTCCTCTCAGGTTTTGAACAGTTACCAGGCATGACTGAAAACCCTAGGTAACATACAGAGTATCGTAGCCTCTCTCTTGGAAAGAGAAAGTTTCTTTCCTAGGAAAGCCTATCCCCTCCAGAGTTTTCATCACTGAAGAAACCAAAGAGATTATAAAGTACAAACACTTGCTTCCTGCTTATTTCTCATTGTTGGGGCTTTTTTCCTGATAAAAGCCTGGGAGAAGGAAAGAAACTGCTGACCTTCAGGAAGTTAGCCAAGCTAAAATTGACATTCCTGGACTCTTCGGGGATTTCGTTATAGCGAATGGTCACATGAGGAATGATGGCAAGCAGCAACGAATGCAGGGCATGCTGGTAGGAGTCCGGGAACCGCTGGCCTCTGGGCAGCTGAAACCAAAAGCATGTCAAACATCAGTGCTGCAAGCCAGCAGCTGGGGAGAACAAAGCGTGGGCACAAGTTCTCTTTAGCACTTGCTTATGTTGTTTCCTAATAAAACACTGGCACAAAGAAAGCACTGGCTGAAACTGCAGTAGCTGGTAACAGAAAAGGAGGCTGCACGAGCCATAAGGAGATCTGGAATTTTTAAATTACAATTGAGGGTGAAAAGGGGAAGAAAAGAAAAGTGAAGTAGGAAAAAAAAAAAAAAGGAAAGATCTGGCTAGTTGTTCAGCTTGTCATGGTTTCTTTAAATAAAGAGTTGCATAGCTTTTCAGAAAAGCTTTTGGAGGAGAGTTTGTTTGTGATGGGTCTGTAACGCAGCATCAGACAAATTTATTTTTACCTTGATTTTGTTTTCTTCCAGTAGGTACATTGCCATTGACTTTGCCAGTGCTTCAAAGAAAAACCACGAGTACTAGAATGAACAAAGAATACTATTATTTTTCTCAGCAGGATCAAACATGTTTGACTATGTGGGGAAGCAGCAGTGTAGGAGGGAGAGCTCACATTCAAGTGGCATTTTGTAAGCACAGCTGTGCTTGCACAGGTAGGTTGGCATGGGTGCCTTTGCTACCTGGAGGAGTCCTGCCAGCTGTGGGGTGGGAACAGCTCCATCCCCTCTGCACACCAACGGAGCCTGCAAGGAGCCAGCAGAGTCTGGGGTGCAAGCCCAGCAAAGGCCCAGAGAGACAGAGATTCAATCTGTCTCCTGTGAGTCACCCCTGTATGGCTTGAATAAAACAGACAAAACTGGCAAAATGAAAAGCCCTTTGCTGTGTCCTGCTATGAGCCTTAACACAGCCAGGTTCCTTGCAAGAATTCATCACTGTTTTAAGGGGACAACCTCAAGGACATGGAATCGAGGAGCTGCTCTGGTAGCTTTGCTCATGCAGCAGGTGAAAGTGTTGGGCTTTATATGAGATCCCCTTTTCCTCCCTTCCACCACCATTGACAGCCAAGTACTGCCAATACTTCACCTTGAGTAGCTTATTGATGGCTAGAAAATCTGCAGACTGCTTCAGGATTGTGGCCATGGAAAGGACCAGGATTTCATGGGTCATCTTCGCCTGCGTGACACTGGGTTTCTCAGCTCGGAAGACATACTGAGGCAAGAGGAATAGCATCAGCAGTGTGCCTGCTCCCAGCAGGGAGTTTTGCAGAGCGGTGTGTCATGACTGACCTTTATAAAGGAGCGCAAGTAGTGGTCTAGACCTTCTTCATGGCACTTGGACACAATGTGCAGAAGAACCCTGTGGAGAAATGTGGTTTGTGTTCAGCACGCAATGCAAGGGCAAGTTCCTCCAGCTCATGAAAGCAGACACCATTCTGTCCCATCCTGCTCAACCCCAAAAGCCTCACTGCTGCCACAGCCTGATTTGCAGAGTCATACTTGCAGGCTAGCGCCCCTCACGGCTCCTGAGGCTGCACCATCCCTGCCACAGCACAGCCCCTCTACAGAGTACTCAGAGCTGAGGTGGCTAAAGCCTCTTCTCCACTTTGGTGCCAGCCCAGGTGTCGCCCAGACCAGCTGCCTTCAATGCTCGAAGCTCCGTGCATGAGGAAGAGAAGTGGAGCATTTCTTGGCAGTGGACATATCCTATTCTTTGGCCTCTGTGCATGCCAGGATTAAATCCTGTCGCTACTTAAATTCACATGGCAGTGAGCATTAGGCACCTGAACAATGCTCAGGTGTTAGATAAGGTCAAAACCAAAACCATTAAGTTAACCTGCTCCACATCCAGTTCTCTTTGGTTGTATCTATGGACCTGCTATACGGACAGCAAGCCCACTTGTCCCTCCTGCAAACACTAGATTCATCTACACTGTACAGCTTATCGTGTGTTGAGTCTGCCCTCACTGGGAGCCCTTTCCTAATGATAATACAAGTGACAATGAACAACTACACTACTACATCAAGTTTGCAAAACGAACACAAACCCCCCACAGAATCTCTGCTGAGAAGTGGGGAAAAAATTCTCAATTGTTGTTATACTCCGATACCTTCCTGCACCTGAATTTATTAATTCTGGAAGGCTCTTTTTTTACTGAATTTACATCATATGTTCCTTGTTACATGCACTGGATTAGATTTGGTCTGTTGCCTTGCAGTTCACTGGGGACAGACAGACCCTGGAGAACATGCCAGCCCTCTGGAAGCACTCCAGGCAGCTGATGAAGGCAGCAAATGCCTGGTTTCCGCAGCCAACATTGGGGATTTACATTCCAGTCCCAGCCAGAAGGAACAACAAACTATGGTACATTGTCACAGACCCCACAGGCCAAACCACAGGGAGGAGTTTACAAGCCATTTATCAGATAAAGTGGGTTTTAAATTCCACTCTGAAAGTCTGGATGAGAAAACAGTTGTCATTAAACAGAAAGCTACCGACAAACTGGAAAGCATCAGGCCAAGATTTGAAAAAATCCCTGGAAGTTGGGAGCTGGTCACCCAGCGGGCAGCTGGGGTCACTTGTTCCCCTGTCCTTGCCCTCTGGTGATTCAAGTGGAGCAGGACTGCAGTGCTCTGGGCAGAAGTCCCCACAACCTGCGCCACAGGGCACAGGACTGCAATTGCAATGGTCCCGCATCTCTGGGGGATCAGGGCTCAGCCTCCGACCTCCGGTTTCATGGAGCAAGATGCTTTTGGTACATGGATGCACGGTACCTCCTGGAGCCAGAGGAAGAGCTCCATGGAGTGGCATCCAGCATCACCCTTTGCACTGCAGCACTTCACAGAGGCAGAACCACGGGAGGGAGATGCATGGTTTAATGCATCCAGCTGCTTAGGGGTGTCGTGGCCAGAGCTAGGCAGGAAAGATGCTTTTGCAGCATTGGGTCCCTTTGGGCCCCCACACGGCAGCGGCTTAGAATCATAGAATCGTTTAGGTTGGAAAAGACCTTTAAGATCATCAAGTCCAACCCTTAACCTGACCTTGCCATCCCACCACTAAACCATGTCCATAAGCACCTCATCTACCTGGCTTTTAAATACCTGCAGGGATGGGGACTCCACCACTTCCCTGGGCAGCCCCTTCTGTGAAGAAATTTTTCCTAATGTCCAACCTAACCCTGCCCTGGCACAACTTGAGGCCGTTTCCCCTCATCCCATCGCCCATTCCCTGGGAGCAGAGCCCGACCCCCCCGGCTCCCCCCTCCTGTCAGGCAG
>NW_009259323.1:164669-194336 GCF_000687185.1 Egretta garzetta
GCAATGCGGGGGGCCGGGGGGCCGGGGACAGAGCGGGGCACTGCTCCCCTGGGGAAGCCACGTCCGCTGCCTGCAGCTGGGACACGCCCGGGGGCTCTGGGGCCTTGCGGCACCCCAATAACTCGGCTCCCAAAGCCATCTCTGCCAGCAAACCCTTTTTCTTTTGAAAGACAAACCAGGAGTGCCTTTAAAATGCCTCATTTTTCCCCGTGCAGCTCCCAGGGCACGGGCCCCACGCTGCCCCAAATGCCACCCAGACGTGCCAGCAGAAGACAGCGCCGGGGGACAGCCCATGCTGCCACTTAGCACCTTGTACTGGGAGACCACACCCTGCTTTGCACTGGGGTTTGTGGCTTTGTTTGTAACTGAAGCAAACTGGATGGTTTACCCAACACTCACATGGTGCAGTTGACAGCTACTTCATCTTCCTGGGTCACGTTTGTAAGGACTCTAAATAGTTGCATAAGAATTACAGGTAGAAACTGAATCATTACTTGGATCTCCATGGCGTGCAAACACTAAAACAAATGTTCAAAACACAGACACTTTTAGTTCAACATTTTGCAGATGTTAAATGTTTATACCCACAGACATTTCTGTGGCAATAGGACAGGCGTTAGCAAATGCTTCAGGGTGTGGGCTTCAGCCTGCCGGAGGACAGGAGAACTTGGACCCATTGCAGCGCTTACTGCCTGCCTTCCAGCTGACAGATCCCAGCTGCGTGCCTTTAGGGAGCAACATGAATCACTCATGGCAGGTATTAATCCTCTTCTCAGATGTGCCCAGGCAGCTATGACTTAATTAGAGGGCACATGCTACCATTTGTCCCCAATAACCCAGAATTTAAGGCTGAAGTTTTGCTCCCGATTCTTCTTGTCCCTTGTGACAGTTTTTTTTTTTAAGTGATTAAGTCCCATTTTCACAAACACCTTTGGAGCATGGGAACCTGATGCCCAGTGACTTGCAGTGAGACTTTTCTCCAAAGAGCGTAGCTTGCTATCGGAAATGGGATTTAAGTGACACGGTGAAGGTCAAGATCATCTGGTGCACACACTCTCCACCCATCTTGTAGAACTCTTTTGCCTGAATCTCACAATACGAGTCTAGGAAAGGCAGTGCATTTCATTTTCAGTCTTCAAATGTACAAATCTAATGATGGTTCTTAAATCTGTATCTAGTCATTTAAATTACTGGAATTATTGAGGTATAGGTGGTAAGCAGCCCTCACTTGCGGTTAGCACGTAAACGTTTCCCTGTGTGCAGGCTGCAGTGAGGTCGCCGTGGCTGGGCAGGGCTGGGACCTACCCAGCCCCTTGACAAAATGCTCACAACAAAGCAACTGTTCTTTTACAGCTTGTCTTCAAAACCTGCCATTATTTCTATTTCTTAAAATATTTGTATGTTATCTGAAACACACCCAGTAACTTTGTGATGATAAATCCCCACCACTGGAAGCAGAGCTGTTGCTACAGCAGCACTCTCAAAAACAGGCAGTTATGGAAAGAAACAAGAACAGTGAACGGCCAAGAAATATATTCCCTACAGAAGCCTTTGCTGGACCTGCTCCGAGGCCCTTACTCATGCCGCAGCGATTGCCGAAAAGCTGGGCCTGGGTCACAGGTCATCTGTGGTGAAATTTAACTAATTGATAATCTCACAGATCTTTTTTCAGCCTGAAAAAAAAAATTTCCTGTTTTGAATGGATAAATACCTGAAAACAAGGAATTGTGCTACAGTTTAAAGGTTTGAATCAGATCTAGGGCAGCAAGGGAGGAACGCACGAGCCCACCAGGAGCTGGGCGGGCGATGCTGACTGCTGGGTTTATCTGCTGCGAAAGCAGCGGGAAGCAGCACCCAGACAGCAGGCAGTGCCCAGTGCATTGGTCCCAGCACTGCAGCCAGTGTGTGTTCCTACAGAGCAGGGCTCTGCCTATTTACTGATGGTCTGTAAAAACACAAACGAAGCCCACCAACAGGCACTGTTCACCTTTAAGTATTTAACAAGTTCTCCTGGGACTTCCTTAGCTCCTGCCTGGACCAGCTGGCAGTACTGGAAGAATTTGTGCAAGTGCATGTCCTGGAAGAAGAGAAAAACAAGTTCGGTGCAGCATCCTCAGTATTTGTCAACCCCTACTCTGCAGCTTACACCCTAAAATCTGCTGACATACCTGTGGCAGTGTCCCCAGCAAGCCCCATGTGGCACTCTTGGTCCCCAGCTACCATCTCCCAGGACTACAGTACTGCCCCCTGACTTTTCCAATGCATCCATCCACTGCCCATACCCTGGCTCCCAACTAATCTCGAGATTAAACACAAAACTGCCAGCAGTGTTAAAATTCTCCTGTGGCTGCACTACCCTGAGCCCCAATCCCCATCCAACACTGGCCTGGAGAAGCGGGAGCCCTTCTCTCCCAGCTGTGACTCTTCAAGACTGCCTCACCATCTGCCTCGCTGACCTCCTCTCCTACTGTGCATCTGAAGCAGACTCTCCTTCCCGTGCTTCTCCGTTCCTCTCCCTCCTCCCTCCTCGGTTAAATTTAATTACTGGGTTATTTAACCCTGAAAAGCATCTGGGAATGTAATTTGGTGGGGAGCGGAACTACTGTGCTGCTCCCATGCTGTACAGAATCAGTAAGACCCTAAAACAGGTTTAGACAATGCTGAAAGCAAGTTGCTGTGAATGTAAATGCGGTTGCTTACATCCAGCACAGGACAGCAAGCTCTGCCAGGGGCACTTCCCCATGAGCAGTGCTGACAGGAGGTGCCCCAGAGCATGTGCTGGGGATCTTTGCTGCATATCACATGAAGTTTGGGGAAGTCCATCACTACCAGAAGACAGCAGAACACATGAGGACTTGGTAAAACAGCCTGAACTGGTTTCAAAAGGAAATGCGGACTCTTGTGGCTCTCGTCACAAGAATTGTGTCTGCTGTTGTTAGAAAAACTTTTTTTTTTCCTGAAACTCAATGTTAACAGTCTAATGTTTGGGGGAACCTCCCAGTTCTCCTCTCTCTTGCATCAAAGCTGCTCATTTGCTGAAATGGTTCCTTGGTCCTGCCAGTTACAGTGAAATTGGCCAAGAAAACATCAGCCTCTCCCTCGGCTCACTCACACACACAACTGCCTCATCACATCTGGACGAAGCAGCAGATCCCTGCAAGTAATCCCAGACCTGCTGCTATAGAAATATCTCACTGCTGCTCTGCAAACACAGGTACCTCTTTCCCACAGCACCTAAGGCACATCAGAAGTAGAGATACAGCAATTGCTTCCTCTGCATTTGTGTTGAAAGTCTTTAAGAATGAGGTGCTTGACTTACCTGGGTGTAAATGGTTGAGTCCAAATGGATTCTGATTTTAAACAGTGGCTTTGCTCCGTCCACCCACTTCGCATCCACGCTGGGCTGCTGTGAACAGACAACATTCAAGTACTTGGTTTCAGACTGTGGTGAGTAGGTGGCTCTGTGCAGACAGACACCTGGTCAGAAGGTTTGGTTTGGGGTGGAAGAACGGGTTCCCTTGCCCAAACACCAGTGACATGACTGCAGCCAGGGCAGGGTGGAGGGGTCCCTGCCAGAACAGGCACACGGAGCACGTGCCCACTCTCCTGCTCTGCACCAGCTCCAACAGCCCAGTCCAGCCTGCCACAAAAACATTCTCTGCAGCCTATATGATCATGGAAAGTGGAATTAAAAGCGTCCTGTCTCCCACCCCTAAGAACCTTACACTTTGGGGGCTGCCCTGCCCCTCCCAGCTGAGCAGAGCACCAACAGAAGCCCGGAACTTAAATCAGTAACAAAAGCTCAGCTTTCCTCTTCCCTTTATGCTTAAGCCCATTTTAAATATCCTTCCTACCCTTCGTGACTCTGTGTCTCCGAGACCCAGGTAGCCAGGTGGAAGGTTGGATGAGACTGGCAAATGCCGCTCCAGGGTGAAAATCCGTCCATCCTTCAGCAACGGGACCCAGGCGTATCCCACTGTGGAGGCAACCAGCGGACCAGAGTTAGCAGACATACAGTGGTACAGCTCAAGCTCCAAAAAGAGCTGTGTCTCACCCTGGGAAAATCCAACTCACAGTTGTGCAAGTGGCTTCAACGAGGCTGAGATTGACCATGTCAGCCTTGTTAAAGCACGTTTTACCCAGTGACTCAGTGAACGAAATTCAAACACAGCTCAACCAAGATCAAGAGTGGGTTGGAGGGGCAGAAATGGTGTGTGAGTCTTGTGCATCATGACAAGGGTCCTTCAGTCACCCAAAGACTGGCTGAATGGAGATGCATCCCAACCAGTGGCGCCTGGGTGGGCTCAGTCTCTTACACACACCTTGTGGTGGTGGGATTGGCCCCCGAGGACCTGACCTCACATCAAGTTTTTGTTGGTGACTTGACTGACAGTAGGCCCGTTCATACAAGCCAAGCCAAGAATACACAGAAATAGCAGTCAGATTGCAGCAAAAATCTGAGCTTTATAGTATACACTAAACCCACTGGGTTTTACTCTGGTTTAGACTTACAATTTGTATTATGTTGCTTTCAAAAAAGAAAATTCAGATAGGCTAGTGTTTTAATCAAATATTTTTTCATGTCCCTACATTCATTTTATCTTGGACTCTTACACTCCAACAGAAGTAATTTAAGCAGTGAACATACCTTGCGTTTCAACGGTGTCCTGCTTTTTCGATGTTGCCTTTGTATTAATTTCACAGCTGACATGATAGAAGGTGAAAAGCAAATGATGCTTTTGATGGAGGTGAATTGGAAGCTCAATTTTAATCTAAAATGATATCATGACAGATAAGACTGTATTTTTAATTGTGGAGTAATATTTTAAGTTCTATTTCATTTCATAAATGCTATGTTGTATGCAGTTACACAAGACACATTCTTACCCACCTTAAATAACTCCTGGGTAACATTTTCATCACATTTGCACATTACTTATTAATGGGGGTGTGTGATTGGAGTGCACAAAGCGTGACAGTAAAGACAGCAGAAAACAAACTGGCATTAAAAATTAACAAAGTCTCTGGCTTTACTGAGCCTTTCTACTGAGGCAAAGGGCTGATGATTATTTTTACCCATATTTCACCCAGCCCTGGAAAAAGAGACATCCTGAAAGGCCCCTTGGCTTTGTAGCATCCGGGAAAATCTGTTATTTCCCACCATTTCATTTTTACCTCATCGTAGAACTCTGGACTCTGGTTGTGATGCAGCACGGCAGCATACGCATTTGCGGTCAGGAGGTGGCCTCCGGGTTTGCCATATATACACTGGAAACACAAATGAAGAGCTGGATTCAGGGTTGCTGCCACCCTAGATTAGCTTGGCCAAATTAAAACAGCACGGAAACTCAGTGCTTTCTTACTGTCCTGCTCAGCCTGGCTGGCATACAGTGCACAGCAGCGAGCCCCAGGTCCCTAGAAAGAACAGGTACCCACCTTTAATGGCCTGGCATCAGCTTCATCTGAATCCCTGAATTCCACACAGACAGCAATATTCCTTGCCTGAAATGGGGGAGAACGGGAGGATGAGCCGTTGCCACAGGTCAGGAGCATCACCCCAGACCATGCTGAGCCTGGCTGCAGCCTGCTCTCCAGGTTGCTCACCTTTGCAAACACCTTCTGGTTCTCATACTTCAAATGCAAGGGGTAGACGTAGAGGTGGTTTTTGTAGACAGTGAAGGGATAACAGTATTTTGCAACTTCTGGGACAAGCTCCTCCACTTCCACTGCAATGTCCTTACAGCTCTTCTCAAAAGGCTTTATAGGAATGTAAGAAGCTGTGACACAATCTAGAAGAGAAGAAAAGCTTGGCTAAGCGCACACCCCACAAACATGAGAAGTACAACCCATGTGAAAGGAAATTCATAGATCTGAAACTCTGCCATTGCTCTTGAGCATCCAGTTCTCTTCACGTCAGAGGGCTGCATGCACTGACCAGGCAGCAGGAGTTGGACCACTCCCATCGAAATGATTAAGGGAAAATTCTCCCCTTGATCATGAAACATCTGTGGTCCCCAACTGCATTAAGCAATACTGAGAAACGACGGGTGCACAGGCACCATGGAGCTCTGCTCTCCTTGCCAGGGGGGACTGCAGAAGTGGCATTTTCCTGTAGCTCTAGGCAAAGTCAAAGGTTCTTGTGAACTACCCATGTCTGAGCAGAGATGGCTGCTCTACCCAGGACCTGCACCTTCAGACTTCCAGGAATTGGAGCCACTAAGTTACTGTTTTATAAATCACACAAATGTCACCTGACTGAAGCACAGAGGCTACTGAGACGATGACTTGAGACTGACATCTCAAAGTGCATCAGTCCTACTGCGTCAGTCCTTTTCCACTCTCTGCTTCAGAAAGATGTGTGCTGGTTATGTTGCTGCCAAATACCAGTGCACAAGCCCCATGTAATTCACTGAGACTCACATCCACCATGAGGGAGAGTTCCTCTCAAGTCATGGCTTTTCAAAGAACAGAAAAAATTAAGTCTGCTAGAAAAGCCTTTTGGACAGGGGACTGGACTACAGAACCTGTGATAGGAGCTGCCAGAGGCCCACAGAGTGACACTGAACACATCACCAGTCCTTTCTTTGCCTCAGTTTCTTTAAATGCAAAGTGAGCAATCACACTGATCATGTTTGTGAAGCCCTCTGGTGTTACGGATGAAAAATGTTTTATGAGATTGGTGTAATAGCAGCAGCAAAAGCAGGCAGGTGGCTTCCTTTAGCTTTAGGATGTGATGGTCAAACTGCAATGTGATGGCCAAACTGCAAAGCAGGTGCACCCCTCAGGTGAACCTCTGCACTTGGACCACATCCCTCCACAGAATTCATCAGAAAGACTTACAAGACAGGGGTTGTGCTGAATTACTCATTGCAGCCCCAAGATACTCTCTTGTTAGCAAAACTCCCCACAGAAGCGTTAACTCCTGAGGCTTAAGCCATCAGCATTTATTTTAAGATCCAAGATCCTTACTTGTGAAGTCTAGCGGGATGTCTTTGATGATGATATTTAACTGGGCTGGAATGACCTGTAGTTTTGTCTTCTCCGGTCTGCATTAGGGAGAAAGGAACAAGAGTGTGAAGCTTGAAAACTCAGGTGCTGAACACATCAGCAGGGCTTTTTGTTACCCTCTGACTATTTTAGAAATTGTCATCTCATGCTTACACTTAACTGTTTAAAAACATATATTAAAACACCTGCTCAGCCTCTGCACCAGTCCCTTACACTTACTTCTTATACTCTGCTAAAAGCTTCAGCATATCTTCATTTGAGAGTTTGCTGCTGTCTTGCTTGTACAGAGGCGAGAATTTTCCTTCAGCATCGAGAGTGCCCTGGGAGTCCTTGAACACTGGTCTGCAGAAAAGAAGAAATGCATCTCTAAAATGTTGGTAAATATGCAGACACTGAGGTCTTTGACACATCAGGCTGTGGGGCAGTTTACCAGGTGAGAGGTTCAATGGCCTGTGGCTGCTCTGAACACCTCCAGACCTCCCGATCACCCTCCCATCCCCACATGGTGCTTAGACCCCACACAGACTACAATCCACCATGTCATGTAAAATTGGATGGGACATCACCCATTTCCCTTCTCTCCATCCCGGTGAGCAGTACACAGCCAGCTCAGCTCCAGGCCTGCTCCACAATCACAATTTCCTTTCAATCCTCTCCCACTAACACCAACTGGTAAAGCATCTTCCTAGTTGCACATAGGGTCAGAGCACGGAAGCCCTCCTAGGAAAGGAGTGGGCAATGAAGACTGGTCTCAGGACATACATCAGCTTCCTCCTGAACGCAGGACAGAAGATTGGACTCTGCCCTGGATGAATACCAGCATCGTTGCCCTTGACTATAAAGGCTGAGGGTGCCTGTGTACAGCAGGAACATTAAAGCATCCATACTCCCTTTCTGTGCAAACAGCTTCCTCTGAAACCCACAGGGAAACTGTTCCAGGGATGCACAGCAACACAGCTCCCCACACCGGGCTGTTGGCCACTCAACTCCTTGGTCTTCAAATCATAGAATAGAATCATAGAAATATTTAGATTGGAAAAGACCTTTAAGATCATCAAGTCCAACCGTTAATCTAACCTGCCATCCCACCACTAAACCATGTCCCTAAGCACCTCATCTACCCATCTTTTAAAGACCTCCAGGGATGGGGACTCGATCACTTCCCTGGGCAGCCCCTTCCAATGCTTAACAACCCTTTCGGTGAAAAAAATTGTTCCCAATGTCCAACCTAAACCTGCCCTCGCACAACTTGAGGCCGCTTCCCCTCGTCCTATTGCCCGTAACCTGGGAGAAGACAGACCCCCATCTCACTCCCCCCTCCTGTCAGGCAGTTGTAGGGGGCAATAAGGTGTCCCCTCAGCCTCCTCTTCTCCAGGCTGAACACCCCCAGTTCCCTCCCGACGGGAAGGAGTGTCTTTACCCAGACAGGAACAAATCTGAAGCCAGTCAAAGTCCATGCACACACAGAGCCCACCGTTGGGCTGAGGCACCACTTGAAAGAGGCACCGTGCCGGCTGTGTGCTGGCTCCCAGGAGCAAGCTGCATCCCAGAAATACCATCTTGAAGCTGAGTGGCCAGTGTCACGGGAAGATCCAGCTCTATTCTATTCTATGAACAGACATTGCAAGCTGCGTACCACCAAATCCCAGACCACTGTGCCAGTCATCTGATGTTCCTACGTCATTACTATCCCTTTTGTCAGCACCAAACAGCAATTTACCAATAGGAGACAGCAGCAGAGGGATGACCTCACCTTTAGGCCTTCCTCTGATGTGAGATTTATGGGAGTTAGCACTGATGCACTTTATCAGTCACAGTAAAAGAACAGCGAGGGAATGGGATCACTACTCCCAGTCATTCCCAAGAACATTAATTAAAGCAGAGTCTAAGGTGGGAGACAAACCCCAGCTGGTCGCCACTGCCAGGCCAGGAGGTCCTCCACTCTCATCCTGTCCCTGGCAATGGCTGGTGCCAGGAGGGAATTTCTGCACCGATTCCCGCGGTAGCACGGGACAGGGTGATTTATCCCCAGGAATGTTCTGCCCCGATAGCAGTAGCTACAGGGCAGCAGGAAGGTTACTGTCTTCCCAGCACTGTTTACTTTTTAATATTTTGTTTCTAATTCTAGATAGAGCATTTCAGGCCAATCCCCATTCTTGTCTTGGGAATCAGAGCCAGAATCTGCCCTCGGCTGCAACTTCACTGACTTCAGTCACTTGGCCCTTCGCCCACTCAGCCGGATCACGTCCCGGATAACTCACGGCAGCAGCTCCCGCCGTGGCCAAAGCGCAGTCCGACTAACCTGGCAGCCCAGCCGAAGGGCATCCTGTACTGCCCCAGACGGCTGCACACCTGCTTGGCCACCTTATGGACCTTCTGGGCAGTCTGCAAAACACGAGAGAGGTTAGCGCGTGCCACAGCTTCCACACTGCCCTGGAAAAGGAGTGGAGCGTGCTGCACTCCCCAGGGAGAAGAAACTCGCCGTGCTCCACAACGCGCAGCTCCCCAGGCACATAGCAGCACAGTCGCCGAAGCAGTCAATAGACATCCCTGCCATTTCACACCACGCACATTTATTACTTTTGCAAAGCAATAACAAACATGTTGTGGGCACAGTAATATTAAAACTCCTCTTGATTCTGCATTAAACTGTCAGGGTATTAGCACTTTATTTTCCGACACTGACTGTAATTAGCTCATCCTGTACAGGTTTACAAAGTGTGCCAACGGAATGCCATCATTCCATACCAGATTTTCCATATACTGATTTTCCAGGGACTAATTTTGACTGGCTGCAGCACGGCAGCATCAGCTCCACCTGGCATGCAGAGACTGATGCCAGCGGGACAAGAAGCAATGACCACCCTCTGCGTAAGTTCCCCCGTATGATCAGGGCACTCTGCACAGAGCAAGACAGAGGCAGGGTGAGCAGGATAAAGGGTGAAGCCCATGTTCTGCTGCTACTAAAACATTGCTGTTCCCAGCTGGTGTGAGCCAGGACCAGTCCAAGACACTGTGTAGCACCATGTAGCAGTGCAGCCCCTTTCTCTAGGGATGAAATGTCCCACTTTATTGCTGTCTGCCCAGGCTTTGCCTTGTTGAAGTGTAATGGGGAAGGTCCCCTGCCCCAGCTGCTTGGATCTTTCTAAAAATCCTCCGCCTCCTTGCAGGGGAAGGAACCAGTTCTCCCAGGACAGCCCAGCTGATGCCAGGGAACAGCGCAAGTAGCAGAATGGATGAAGACCAGTATTTGCCAGAAAGCAGCTACAGAGCAGCAGAAACAACCCTGTTTCAGACCACACTACTCCCCGCCCTGCAGCAGCAGACAGCATCACTAAGCAAATACTCCCACAGCCCCATCTAATACCTTCCCTGGGTCCGAGTTTTTCATGTACGGCTCTGCACAGTGCGTAATGCTGCCCTGCAGCACCTTCTCCACGCGGGCCACCAGGAAGATCTCCACATGTGGGTCCGTCACGGAGAAAACCCCCTGCAACAGATAGACAGTAGGCTGTCAGAGAGCAGGATGCCCTACCCACACTGCTGGCTTTGGCCCCAATCATCTCACTGTCCCCTCTCACAACCCACACAGACCCTGCTCTGGTTGCTACTGCCAATGGGCTGTGGGGCTCACAAGACTTGAGCATGGTAAAGTCATGAAAAACTCTACCTGGTGCTTTGCCTATTGCTGCCAGCAAGGCCAAAGTGGTAGTCAGCTTGAGACACTGACCAAAACATGACAAAACCCCACAGCCGCCTATTGCTGCCAGCAAGGCCAAAGTGGTAAGTCAGCTTGAGACAGACACTGACCAAAACATGACAAAACCCCACAGCTGAAGAGAAAAACTGACTTCTGCTTCTCCACATAGTGGATAGCAACACACCGCAACACTACTGGACAGCCACAGCTTCAACGGAGATGCAGAATGAGAGGAGAAAGTTGGTTCTTCACCCGTTTTATGTAGCGCAGGCAAGACTCAGGGACTCCGTGCACAAGGCTCTCGCCTGGCGAACGCCCATTGGTGCCCTCTGCTCCGGACGCAGAATTATCCAGCAGCATGTCACGGACAGATGGAGGGTTCAAGTCCACATGGAAGTCAGCTGAAATCTTGCAATTATTTTTCAGGTCAAATAATGCCAAGCTTAGGAAAAAGGGCTCAACCTGGAAATTTGATTGAAAATATGTGTCAGAAAAAAATGCATGGTACAGGCTCAAGAGTATTCACATGCATTGGCTTTCCCTGCTAGGTTTGCCTTCTGCATCTGTTTGTTCCTTTAGTTTTGCACACCAGCATTTTACAGAATTCTTACAGACAATCCATGTTTATTCGCTTTATAAATACATAAAACCATTTTTTTCCTGCATCTTGCATTTTGATGCAGTCAATTTGAACAAAGCTACTTTTAAACCATCTACGAAATATAAGGAATGAAATTCATAGGGGTTTTTTATATATATGATAAATATGAAATTAGGAAGAAAAGATGACCCCAATCAATCAGTTAGAGCTGTTTATCCTTTGTAACGAGAAAGAAATCAACTTAAGAGTGTTTATGTTCACATGCTAAAGACCACTTCACTTATTGTCCAAAGTCAATCAGCTCTGCAAGACACTCAAAATGTTCCTCAGCTGCTATATGCTGGGCAGCACAGGAGCAAAGTCAGAGGCAGGGGAGCTCAAACACAAGGCTAACACTGCTGAGGAACTGCATGTGCAAAATCTGCCAACTCATATGTTGCTATCAACCTTGACAGCACAAGGCAAGCGGCAACAATTCCATGCATTTATAATTCAAAGATCCTAGCAGGCATGCGTCCATGTAAAGATAAAAGCGAAGGCCTGAAGATAAGACTGTAGTGTGTCTGAGACATTACAGCATAACTTGGAGGCATTATATCAATACTAAAAATGTGCTGGTTAGGTCAGACTCTGGGCCTGATTAAGGATGAATAACAAGAATCTCTGCTCTCAGTGACACATTCGTCTGCTGGGAGTTACCGAGGAGAATGAGCCCGGTGTACGAGCTGCGAGCTGCCAACATGAAAGCGGCACAAAGAAGCCTTTGCAATTCTAACAGGCATCAGACAAAGTACCATCAGCGGAGCCTGGTCCGTGCCTGTGCCGCTGCCTCCCCTGCGATGCTCTCTGCTGCTCTGGCATCCCTGCATAAAGGCTTGACTGCAGCCAGAGCAAATGCAGGGCATGATAACAGGGATTATGTTTTGGGAGGAAAGACTGGAGGAGGCTGGTCTGTTCAGCCTGGCAGAACAAAGGCTGATGAGAGATGTAATAGCTGTCTACAGACATCAGAGGCTCAGAAAATACAAGGAGGAGTTTTTTTAAGCCAAGGCACAACTTTGGCACAATAACAAATGCATATAATAAAGTGGCTGTGAATACAGTTAGGCTGGGAGTTAGAAGAAGGTTTCAAAAGAGGGAAATCTCTTGACATTAGGGGAAATGAAATAAAACACAGCAGTGAGTGGTTTGGAGATGGAGCTTAATCATTTACCAACAGGACTTTCACAGGGACCCAGAACATTGCAGACATGCGCTCCCCATTCCTTAATGCCTCTGAACTGCTGGTTTCCCAGCAGTCCCAGTTCCTGGCAGGCTGAGGCATGCCGGGAAAGACCCCGTCCCCAAACACATTTTCGGAACACCAAAATACCAAGGCAGACAAATCCTGCAATGACTCTGGGTCAGCAGCCACCGCCTGCCCAGGTTCCATCAGAGCTCCTGGCAAACTAGGATGCTTTTTATCCACCCAGATGTATCTGCTGAGGGTTTCTCTTGCCAATGAGGAGACAGAAGACAAAGCAGGACATGCCAGAGCTCCACTTACATTGGTGGGTCCTCCTTCCGACCTGTCGCTGAGCTGAGCGAGGAGGTTGAGGGAGAAGTCCTGGCAGCACACCACAAAGCGCCGGCTGCACTTCTCCTCAAACGGCTTCACGTCTGGCTCGATCCCGGAGAAGTCTAGCCTCTAGACAGCAAACAAACAAATCCAGTCTCATTAAAAAAGAAAATAACCTCCTGAATCATGGTAAGAGTCACATTACAGCAAATACTATCTTGACCAATTTTTTTTTTAAAGTGATACAAAAAGGTACAAGACATTCACAAATGAGTGCCATTTGGTGATGTTACACAAATGTATTCAAGACATGAATTCATGGGGATGTATCAAGTTTTAGCAATCTGGTTTGTAGAGCACAGAAAACTAAACCTCAGTATGATTTCAGTTCCTTCCTGCTTTGCTGTAACCCTGGGGATCTTCCCAAACACCATTTAGAGCTTGGGGAAGAAAGTGGAACATAAGCCGTCGTTACACTCAGAAAAGTATCTTCCACTTTGAAGATTTGACTAGTTTAAGAGATGGTCCCTGTGCCTGAAATAGAGAGAAGGCACAGGCCATTGGGATCGTGAACAACATCTCAAACTGGAAGGCATTTCTAGATGCACAGCAATAACCAGTGTGGTTGGAAACAACAAAGACTGTCTGCAGAGATGGCTGGGAAATCCAAACAGTCTTGATTATAATCACCTCCTTCCTAACCCAGAACACCCACGCCTGGTCTGTGCCTCAGCATCCACCCTTTCCAGAGAGCAGACACATACACGACCAAAATACCATCAGCCAGGTAAGGACCCTCAGCCTTCACTGCACCCATCGTACTGGGCCCTGGGGACACAGAGCTACCAGACACCCCTAAATACCAACACATCTCTTAGTGAGAACCTGGTAGAGTCCTATTTGTTTTTCCCCCTCAAATCCTGCAGAACCTGCATGCCAAACTTAGGGCAATGATATCTCACGATCAAGTAATTTCAGCAAAATAGGCTGCAATTTTTAATCAGATGCTGGGAAACTCTTCCCATTCAATTCAGCCTAACCATTTTGTTAGATAAAAAAAAAAAGATATCTTAGATGCTCCACGCTGAATAATATTTCCGGTTTTTATTATCTGACTGGAATATAGGAAACTTCTCAAAGGTTCTCTTAAAAAAAGAAAAAGCCTCCTGGATGCTTATCTTCTTCCTGTTAAAGACCTTAAAGAAGTGCCAAGAGAAAAGCTCATTTTGTACAATTAAACCTCTTAAAGAAATTTCCTTGTTAAACCAGAATGTTCTTTCTCACAGGTGTGAACAAGCCAAAGCATGCCAGGAGAACCAGAAACTATGAAATAACTTGGAACAATTCTCTAAAGCTGTGTTAACAATTGAAGCTCATTCTACTGAAATCCCCCACCTGGACCTTGGCACACAGCTCAAAAACATCAAAGCTGAGAAGAAAACAAGCCAAGAGTCAATGAAACCCTACCCCAGTGCATTAGAACATCATGGGGTGCTTTTCTGTTTGTATGCCCCCTACATTTGAAAACTCCCTGAAGACTGAGGCTCTCCCTGTAAACCCTTATCATGTTCTTTAACATCACTGCTCCCTACTCCAGACGTGCTGAGCCCACGCAGTGTTGCAGGTGTCCTTGCGATACCACTTCTACTGCTTCTGCAACCACGAGAACCTCCCAGGGGCCCAGACGCTGGGTTTGAAATCCAGCAACATCAAGATGCATCACACAGGAGCTAGCAAAGCTGGAGGGAGGCCATGTGTAGGGCTGCTGCGAGTCCTCCCTTTGAGTTATCACCTGAGCATTGACATCTTGGTCAGCTCTCACTGATGGGGACGTGGGCTGCACTTCTCTTCTCCAATCCACTGAAAACCACACTGCCTCTGCAGGCAAACGCTGTGGCCACCCAAGGGAACAGGGGAGGCACAACACCAAGGGAGCTCTTAAAGAGATCAAAACCTCACATTTGCAAACAAGGGAATGTTTACCTGAACTTCTGGGTCGAAAGAAAAGAGGTTTTGTCTTCCATCATTTCTGCTCAGTTTGTTCAGCTGATCTGTTTCTCTTCCGTACTAGGACAAAGGAAAGCATTGACATTACTGCCTGGCCACACAGAGGCAAACATTCATTATTTGGAAAGAATGGAAGCAAAACAAAATAAGTGTTTTTCAGGTTCCCTTTGTGATACGTGGATCAATGCAAGGCTTCTCAGCTGCAGTCACCAACACGGTGCAATGACAGCAAAGCGATGTGGCTCTGCCAAATGAGAAAGCAGACAGAAGTAGACAACCACACTCTGGATCATATAGGAGGCGGCTGCCATCTAACTACCCCTCAGCCAGGATGGTCACCCCAGCTGAGCAGGGATGCATGAGCAGTGCCAACCATGATGGCCCTTCATTCCTTCTAAGTCTGGTTCTTCCTGAAGGGCCCCACACCTGGAGGTGCAGAGCACCCAGCCTCAAATCACAGAGCTCCATCCGTGAGACAGGCAGAGGAGATAACAGAGACCCCAGCAGCACTTGGTGCCTGCCCAGCTCCCCCAGAGCTGAAGACACAGAAAGAGGAAAACCTATAGACATGGTGGAGAGCACGAGCTATGGGCCGGGACAGCGATCTCTGCAAACACAGTACCTTCATCAGCTCCGGATGCATGCTTCTCTCCAGGCTCTCCAGGATGTTCTCTGATTTTCCCTGTGTGCTTGATTCATCATCTGCAAGGACACAAAAAACAGATGTTCAAAACAACTGCTGGAGCACCGCTCTGCCAGAAGGCATCCTGCAATATTTGCTTACAATAGCACAGAGACAGTTTATGGAGACTTTTCCATTCCTCAGGAATAAGATTTTTCCATACGTTACTAGTACCAGAGTATACTATTACAGCCCGCGAGGTCTTTCCAAAGCAGAACTTCAGCATAGAGCCAATTTTCCAGAAGTCTTGAAACTTTGCCACGGATTTCCCATCCAGAGGAAAGGTCACGTTTCCCTCCACTTTTATTCCTCAGACTATTGTCTACATTATACTAAGCCCTTTTGCATGATATCATGTGTCAGCCACAATTCTTGCTATTAATCCAGAAAGAAAAGCATACACTTCTCCAGGCACACTGATTGCATCCTGCTGGAGGAGGGTGAGGGTAGGTCTTTATTTATAAACTGACCTTGCACAGATTCCACACTATCTTTCTTCTCTTGCATCAGACTCTCAGTATTGGTCTGAATGATCTTTCTCAGAGTTACCAGCCACTCTTCCATCTCCTGCTCAGTTTCAGCTGCGAGGTAGTGGCTGTACTTGTCTATCGTCTTGAGTTCAAACGCATAACGGCGCATTTTAGGACACTGAACAAACAAACAAGAAAAAGAAAGATTTGCATTACATTTTCCTCAACTACTCAGCACACTACCTGCCGTATGGCTCCTCTCTGTGAAAGCACCCTGAACTGAAATATCATGAAATACAACGCAAACACCTTCCTTGACACAAGACCTCTCCTGCAGCAATCACAACAGGCTTCTCAGCTGCGACCACGCAGTACGCAGCTCCATGGCTGCCAGCTACTCTGAGAGTGGAAGAACGCCAGACTGAACCACAGACATTGCACTGAGGAGCAGGAGCAAGCTCCTTCTTATGTCGTTAGAGCTTTAATATTTACCCAGAGAAGCCAGGAACTGGATTTGTGTGACACAGTAAGTAATGTTGCACTCCAAGACACTTAGAGGTGTCTATTTTAAAAGCAAGTGGTTCAAAGCAATTTCTTTGAGCTCTGCTGGCCTTCAAACAGCATTTTCCAACCAGAAGCCAAGGCAAATCTGATGCAGCTTGGGAAGTACATCCTGCACATCACCGAGGCGTGTGCACTGCTGCTTCTACTGTGTTCAGAAAGACAAACGGAAACGCACAGCTCTGACTCATCCATGCTGAAGCAAACCGCCGGAGTAATTTAAGCTTCCCTGTACCAGCTCCACCACACTCACTGCTTGAAGCTTCTGCAAAGACAGCGACGGCAGAAGGCACAGCAGCAATCTGCTGCTGCACTTCACTCTCAGCATAACAAAGCAAACCCAGGTTTTAAGCCCTGTACAAATACCGGTTCCTAAAACCTTACGAGCTCTTTGCAGGTCATAAGTCCCAAAAGGCTGCATGTTTGCATGGACCAAGTCACACCAATTACTTACTGGCTTCAGCCCACAGCGTATCTTGGAAGGCACCTGACCTACGACAGCCTGGTAAAGGAGATGGGCAGAGCAGGGACACAGCAGATGAGGAACGATGAAATGCTTCCATTTAACAGATAGCAGTTCTTCCACTTTGTGTCTTCCTGGCCAAAAGTACGGCACCCTATGAAACGCCTTGCCTGTCTTTCCATCAGATTAGCTGACTGAGCAAACCAGCTCTGGGTTAGTTTATAAATCCATGCCTTTACCCCTCGATGGCACAGACCTCGAGAGATCATGTCTGTCTTGGAGCTAGCGATGCACAAGCCTATGTACAGCCACCCAGAAAGTACACCTACCTGAACAACGTCGTTGCAAGCATCCAAGAAAATACAGCCTTTGGATTCTTTTGAAATTTTCTCATCTTTGTAGGAATTAAGAATATAGGAGCCATCTGTGAGTTGCGACAAGTAAAAATACCTCCTCTTGAATACCTGCAAAAGTACAAAGTCTCGCTCATGCAAGTATTCATTCTGTTGTATACCACAAACCACAGCCACAGTCTCAGTATCTGCCCTCCTGCTATTGAGAAAATACTGTAACACAAAACACTGATGACCCCAGAGTGCTGCAGATTCACCCCTTTGAGTAGGAACTTGTTTTTTTAAAGGGAGATTTCATCATCTTCTTTAATTTTAATGTCCTTGTTGTTATTATAAGTTTGCCCATCTAAAGCAAAGCCCCAGGGCTTCCAGCTCATCTCTCAGCTGGCTCCAGCCTCATTTATCTTTACAAAGTAATGCTGCACAGTAAATTCAGATCAGCACATCACTTGAAGATTCATTCCACCCTAGAGCAGATATTTCCAGAGCCTTTTTGATAAAGACCTCAGAATTACAAAGCAATTCTCCGGAATACTTAGGAACAGACATGTGGAAATTCCTAGCACTCAAACGCAAGCCAAGGGACACCGTAATCCATTCATCTGCTTGGTTTTTTGCAGCTTTGGGTTTGGGTTTTTTTTTTTTTATACAAACCTATTTTCATGAACTGGCTTTGGCTTAGTGTTCAATTCTCCCCTCAAAAAGCAGTAAGTTTGAGTGAAGTGTTCCTATGTTTGAGCGACCGATTTTTATGAAAAAAAGCTCTCCGGTATCTCAGAACATCCTCCTTCATGTTTGTCAGCCAAAAGGCACTGGACTATAATTCAGGAGAATATTTTGGCAGCAAATGTGGTAGCGCCATATGCTGTCAGGTCTGTAAGAAGCAGGGTGCATTTCACAGTTGCTGGATATCTGTGTTAGGAGAATCACGAAGGAAGCCGGGGCAAGCAGCACTGTGAGTATTTCCACTGTTCTGCATATCTGGAAGATCTATGAATAAACACAGCATTTTCCATCCCAGATAGGAGACTCCTAGTAATTTCCTGCTCCCATCCTTACCGACACCAGTACGTGATCAATAAAACCACTCACTTGCACAGAACTAGAAGGGAGCATTATGCTCTGAACGGTAATGTAAGCCCTCTGAAAGATAACCTCTGCATCATTTAGAGGTGTTTGCTGTAGAGGTGTTCCAAGGGGTGCTGAGCTTTAACTTTTATAAAGTTTAACTAAACCTTAGCTCAACAGAGCATAAAAATAAATGGAAATCTAAGTATGCTAAGGGTTAAACCAGCTTAAACACGGTTTTAGCGCTTCACTGAATCAATCTCAGAAACTCTGGCAGTGGATGCTACAGAAACCCACGATAGATCTCTCTCTACATATTACAGGGTTGATATCCCTCGTGGGTATGGGATTTCATGCTAAACCATTTGCATCTTCTGAATTCTGTTCAAAAGGAAATGCAGAAGCAAGCAGCAAACCCTATTCCTATGATCTTCCCCGCCTTGTAAGCACTGCTGTCAGAAAAGAACTCTCAGAAGACTATAATAATTTTAAATGAATACTATAAACCTAGAAGCAGAGGGAACATCCCCTCTTATCAGGTTACAGACTCTGTTGGTGAGCCTTGCAGTTGCAGAGGGATGGCTAGAGAACTGGGGAAGTCCATTTGGGCAGAGATGAAAGAAAGGGAGAGAGAAAATCCTGACACTGTGGTTGTAGTGCAGCACACTGACGTGCTGCAAAACAGACAGCAAGGGAGCTGGGCCAAAGCAGGGAAGTTCTCTGCAAAGGAAAGGTTACTCTGAAATGAAAGGTTGGCAGCTGTAGCATGACAGTTTGCTCATGGGCTGGCTCTCTACAAAATACACTCTGCACATGCTTAGCAACACCGTGAGGCACCAATGGCTCGGCACATCACAGTGATGAAAGAGCCAGCACTCAAAAGATGGGCACATCTGCTTCTGCAACAGCGCAGCAGCCTCTCAAAGTGGCGATAAGGCTGAAGATGTTCGAAGTCCTCAGATTTCTCACACGTGACTTAGGAGGTGTTTTGTAAGACACAGAGGTGACCAGGACCAGCTCAGCAAATGGCTACTGATTTCAGGTACTTTGATATCTGAGTTTTAGGAGAGACTCTGTGGATCTTATTCATTGAACTGAAGCCAGCATAGTTCAGATAACATCTCCGAAAGGTGGCACTGAGGTGCTGGGCACTGAGGCCAACAGAACCACAAAAGGCTCAGTCAAGGACAGACCCAACTAACTGCTTTGAGCACGTGTGATACCTCCTCCAGAAGCTACAGGAGCAGAAACAGCTTCAACCTTGCTGTTTGGAAAAGCAGAGGATCAAAAAACTGTGTTCCATCTATTGCCTTCAAGGTCATGAGGAGTAATTTTAAAACTCAATTCAAAATTAGCCCTATGAATGGTCCTGCTTCGCTTCTCATGAAAGAATAATTCGTTGAATCGAGCCTCAGAACAACTGAGATTTACCAACATACCTACAAAGCAGCCCCACTGCAGCCATCCTTCAGCTGCACAGTTGAGCATAACTCCCTAATATTCTCTCTATGCTGTAAGGAGGCAGCTGTGTGGTGGAATAACAGGCAGGCTCATTGCCACAGCACAAACCTGTGGTGGAACTATTAAAAACCTCCATTGCAAAATCTAAGCAATGTCACGCCGGATTATGTACAGCGGAGAGCAGGAGATAATGCAGCTGTTGCTTCTGGTCAGTAATGTTCCATCTCCTCAGTGATATCCCCCCTGCTTTTAAAGCAAAGACTTGTCATTTCAATTTAAAGCTGGCCTCCGTACATCTTTCCAAGCAGCAAGGAAGCTATCAATTCAGAAAGGCTTCTTTGCAGGGCAGCTGTTTCAGTTATTTAAATTGCCTTCCTCTTCTGGGCCTCAGCTGCTCATTCAGAAAACAGTCTTGGTTTACTAGAACGCGCCTCGCCTTTTTGTTAGCTTGCCTGTCATGATTTGAAATGCACTGGTCTTTTATTCTGGGGAGGGAAGCTGTTACCAGTCTGGGTTTTCCAGACCACCTTGGGATACTCTACATGAGGGATGGGTGCCCATCCAAACCCACCTGCTGCACTCCTGCTAGCTTTAGAGATGGGGTCTGAACTTAATTTCATGCCTTGGTCACAATTAACATAATGCTGGATCAAACTCACCTTCATGGTAACCGTGATCGTGCTATTTACATTTGCTTTGTGCAGCCAGCCTTGCTTTATCACACCACCCTTCTGGGAGCACAGGGATGAGGAATCCTGAAAGAGAACAGAAGATCAGAAAAAGAGGAGGCCAGGCCAACTGCCTCCCAGGCAAAATTCCCCTTGGACACAAGGGATATGTCTACCCCGGAAAGCAATACAGTTTTAACTACAGCAATACAGAAACACGTAGAATGCATGTGTAACATACGGCTACGTGTACAGTGTTATCACAAAAAAATTCAGGGTTACCTCCTTCCAAGAAAGAGGCAAACCAGGCCAGTTTCAGCCACCTTTAAACAAGAAAGGTTACATCTACGCTGATAGAGCTGCACAGCAATTTTGCAATGAGGAAATGCACGTTGGTTCTTAGGAAGTATTTCAAAAACCTAGGGAAGAAGGAAATTTTCAAAATTGTCCGTTTAGAAAGTTGCAAAATGCAGAACTCCAGACTTATTTTGTCATTTCCTTCTGTATAAATTTTAAATTTAGGCAAAACCCACCAAAGCCTAACAGCTGACCTGCTACTGACTGGTTTCGCATTTATCGAAACAAAAAGTTTCAAGTGACCCAACCAGGTGGTTCTTGGCGTACCAGCTGGGATTTCCACCTTTGCTCCTGTCCCGTGTTCCCAGAAAGGGAGAACGTCTCTGCATCCATACCTAACCATGACCTCCACTGGGGAGAGGGGAAATGAGATCCCAGACTGATGAAGAAAACTCTCCCTGGGACTTCCAGTGACTCAGCATCAGAGGTGGACCTGGACTGCCTGTCAATGAACTACGAAGGGACTGGTTTATATCATGTCCTGCATCCCAAACAGCAGGTTTTCATTCTTTCCTTGTCAAACTTCCAATGACAAAGTAAATTGTCTAATGCTTTATTTCCTTGGGTAAAACAACCCATGATTTCTCCTTTACCAATGGTTCACCTTTTATTTCATCAAGAGATTTCTTTTACTTTAATTTCCATTACATAATTCTAATGTAAATGCTCCATCAGGAGACTGTAACAGAATCCTTTAGATAGGGCCATGCCAAAAGAGATAAATGCCAAAATATCTGCTGAAGCACTGGGAATACTCTTCCACAGCCAACCTCAGTAACTTCACTTGTTTGAGTATTTGGGACACTAACCAGAAGAAAAAAGGTCCCCATCAAATCTTGATAGCATATTTTTCTCCTTTTACTTTTTTTCAGAGGCTGATAATGCTGATAACACAGTGCACAACTCTGTCTCCAGCCCAAATGAGATATTATTAAAGACATAACAGCTCAAGTTAATGACGTAATGCAAACCAACAACACAGCCAAAAAAATTTAAGGCCAAACTTGAAAATATATTCCCATTCACAAAGAAGCCATCCCAGTCCAGACCTGAGGTGTGCTGGGACGTACACAGCAATTGTGAGAAACGTGCATGGAACAGCCCCTTCAAATCTTCAGCTCTGCAAGAGAGAAGCTTCCCTTTTCCCATATAAGTTCCTCAGCAACAGCATCTTGGTGCCATACGAATTTTAAACAGTTTGGCTAAACTCTTCCCACTGTAAACTAAAACTTCTTAATGTCATGTGCGTGAATTAAGCTTCACATGGTACTTGAGACAGAGAAAGCTACACGTACAGGGGAACATGGCATCTGCATTGTCCAAAATGACAGCTAATATTACAGATAATGTAGGAGACCCTTGGCTCCAAGAGATTATCTTGTCATGCTTTGAAATGAATCACTGTCTCAGTTTCGGTCCCGTCTTCACAGTACGAAGCATCTCACCAGAAAACCATTCCTGGGAACTGCATTCTAACTTGTGAAATCTGCTTTTTAACAGATCTTAGAACAGAATATGTTAAAAAAAAAAAAAAAAAAAAAAAATCTCCTTACCTCGTCCTTTTCAAAGTCTTCATCAATTTCAAACACATGGCTTGGAATCTTTTCTGGTCTAAAGGATTTGCTGAAATCACAACACATTTTCATTTTTAATGACTGGGAAATGAGGGTCCTCCAAGCCAGCAGCTGATGCTGGATCCAGAAGCAATAGCCAAACTGCAGACTACAGAGCACAGCTGAACTGTGCTCCTGCAGAAGATAGATTTCAAGAGGCCTACAGCCCCTCACAGCTGGAGAAAACCAACATCTGAGTGCCTTTCATGGAAATCAAGCACAAGCCAGATGTAATTAGCTTTCTCCATATTAGCTGTCTGATTCTGCAGAGTTTTTGCTGACTTGCTTCAATGCAACACAGAGATGCTGCAGGGGAGCCTACCTTCCATCTTGCTAAAAAAGAAGCAAGATCAAACTGCAAGGTTATTCACAAATTTTAATACGATCTGATCAGCAGTGTTGCCTCATTGATGCTTCACTTCCCTGTGAGACCCTCAGAACAGACCCACTTCAGCCCATTAACAAGAAAAAGCGTTTAACTAGCTGGCAGCACACGAGCAGCGGTCCAGACGTGCACGGAGCATGGGGAGCGAGAGCAGAGCAGGCACCACCACCGAGAAAATAACAATCCCGCAGGAATCCGAGATGCACTCTTCTGTCTGAAAAACCCGATTAGCTTTGGGGCTGGAATCACTGGCACAGCCCAGCATTTCAGAGCACACAACTCTCCAGCACCGCCAGCATTAACAGCGATACTGCACCACTGGACTGAAGTTGTAAAACATCGCAGTGACAGGGGGCACAAAGAGGATCTGCTCAGCATGGGAATACCGTGTCTAGCATGCAGAGAACACCAGCCCAGGGGGACAAGAGGGCTCCCAGTTCAGGATGAACAGACGCTGCCAACACTGTTTATCCTGCCACGTGCCCAGGCTGTAGTCTGTCCTCATCCTAGGTGGAGGGGGCTGTTTGGGCGCTGGTGGATAGGATGCGAAGTAACGACCCACAGTATTGCCAGCACCTCCCTGACACAGCTGAGTGACAGCGGCGTGATAATGTGGTTCTGGCCCTCTAACCCTCAGAGGGACATACCTCTGGAAGGGAGGCTGCTTGTGGGACGGGCATCAGGCAAAAGGGCAGATTGTTTCTCCTAAGCCTGATCAATCCACAGTCCTGTGACCATGCATTAGTATTCCAAGGGAGCGCGACACTTACCATGGCAACATCCGAAAGTCTCCTGAGTATTCCTCATACTTGTAGTTTACCACGTGCCAGTCTGAGCTGTAGGTTTTAATGCACTGAAAGGAAAACAATACAGCTCTTTGAGAGCTACACCAAGCAAAACAAAACCATGCACAAGTCCGAAAGGTTACAGACTGCTGGGTGAGGTAAGCACAAGTGGGAAAGGTCTGAACAAGCTGCTTCACTTGTTTTGCAGAATTTCATAACGAAGCTTTTCAGCACAGAGACAAAAATCACATAGCATCTGGCCTGCCACACAGCTACTGATTTTGTATTTACGTCGTTCCAAGGCTTTAAAAAAGAGTAGCAATTTGGTAGGGGACTGTTTTCCAGAAAGTACCAGTTTTCTGCCCTCGGAAATGCAGTGCCTCTAACTTGACATCGACCACCACTTGGCATTTCGTTTCACTGCACTTGGAGGGAAACGGTCCCAGAGAGCGGCACTTTACAGAACAAATCCGTGGCACTCGGGATGCTCCGGGGAGGCTGCGCACTCCACCGCCTGCACCTTGCTGCTCAGGCCGGCGGTGCGAAGCCACACGCCTTGTCTGCTGTGTGCAAAACCCACTGGGAAGAAGCACTGCACAAGAGGCACGTGCGAGACTCTCCCATGCAGCCAGCCTGCCGGTGACCGGTGCTTCCCATGCGGGAAAAACTAAGTGATCTGCAGCCTCACAGACCAGGAGCTACAGCAGAGCATCCTGCCTAAGGGATAAAGTGCTGAAGGAAGGTGTTGCATGGACTTTTGCCCCCACCTCTTTGACAAAGAGACTCTGAGCTTTCTTTAGAGCGTCTTCTGGCACTGTAGACTGGACAGTCCTTCTCTGTCGACCGATGACTGAGATCTGCAGGGAAAAGGAGAACACAGTTTCAGTGCAAACTGTGTCTTCAGGGCTTGTTACTTGCTTTAAATAAATGTGGTGGGCCCAAATCACCGGTGGGTCATTTCGGTTTTATGTGTCAGTAATGCAGCCAAAATTAACGTGCGGTTGGTTAACAGTGGAAATTTTCCAAGGTAAGCGGGACTGGAGATGAGTGAGCCTCAAACATGAGAAACAGCCAGCACAAACTCACAGACACATCTTCGATTGGAAATATCAGCAGGTCCCGGAGGGGATCACTGTAGATCTGAACTTTGCGTTGAAGGATCACATTCTCATAGTCCAAGGGTTCAACCACTTTGGTTTTTTCCTGCAGGAAAAATAGAAGGTGATAAAATTTGCATATATATAAAATAACCAACACCTTGTGCTTAATTTAGCCTGGCAATTTTAATCTGTGTTACCAAGGGACTGCTCGTTAATTCAACAGTCTGATACTCATGCGATGCAGGTAACCACCAATGTGCATGTTTTGCAGAGAGGGAAATGAAGGGTTAAGTTATTTGTGCCTGGTAATACACTACGGGAAGAAGCCAAGCGCTGTGCTGCTCTGGTCCAAGTACAGTCTCTAATTTCTTAATGGAGCAAGAAATCCTCCTGGACAGGCCGCAGCTTTAACAGCTGCAAGGTTCAGCAACTTTGTGTACGAGCCACTCATCCGTACGGCTCGGAAGAAATACGGCCTCCCACACTGGCTCCACTCAGCCCAAAGCTGGTTTTGCTGGGGGAGCTGATGGGAGTCGTGCTCTCTCTGGAAGCGTGCCGCTGGCGAGAGGACAACAAGCCGGCTGCTATGGCCTCCAGAGCAGGAATCTCGCCCCATGGAAGGAAGCGCAGCATCCCTCTGGAAAGGCAGGGAAGCCCTTTCCATAAATCACACCTCTGCCGCAGACGAAGGCCGGAAAAATCTGGGGCCTGGTTTTTGATCAGACTTACATTTCTGGGAAGCAAGATGAACTTCTCCAAAATCCCTGGAGTCACGAGTAAAAACTATTAGGAGAATGCCATTATGTTGGCTATTGCAGTACTTTTGTCCCTGTTACAAGTTCAGAAAACAGAACTTACTTAAAAAAATGTGAGAAAAACACAAACTTCTGAAGTAGGAAAGTATCATCTCAGCTGCCCAGCCCTAGGCTTCAGATTTCACAAGCAAGAGTCAGGCACTTAGCATTGCAGTTGTGAAAATTAAACCTTACACTAAAAGCAAACCCACGACTGCGTATGAATGGTCATAATAAAAGGGGAAGCAAATTCAAATCCATCAGCTTGGCCTTGTTTTGAGTCTTCACCAAAAGGCTGTTGATGCCGTGGCGTGCCACAGGCAGCGTTTATGCAACCCTTCCAGCAGCCACGTGATGCCTGGATGGCACGTGTCTCCGGCGATAGCACCCTTGCAGGATGGCGTGTTTGGGCTCTTACCCCTCAGAAGAGGAACATCAGATGCTTCCCCATCAGCAGCAAACTTTACCCCCAGCTGAATGGTTTGGCCAGGATGAACTATTTGCACAGCGTTAAAAATGAGACCAGTACAAGGTCTCTCACTGAAAACAGCAAAACCTGCAGCCTGAGAAAATGAGTCCAAAATGAGGATCGAAAGCTCAGCACCAAATAACACCACAGGGTAAATTGCCGTACCACCAAGCGTCCAAAGAGCCCCAATATTGCCTATGGTGCGTGAGATCAGCCAAGAAATCAATATTGCTCTTCCAAAACCAATCATAGCCAAAGGGTTTCTGTCCTGTGCCTTTGGCTCCTGAGTCTCTGGGATGCATTAAGTAATGTTTTCAAGCCCTTTGCAGCAAATGTGAGACAGGGTTTCGCTTTAATGACAGCTGAGCATCTCCTGCATTGAAATGGAGCTGGTGCTGGGACTTTGGGGAGGCAGCTGTCACATGAGGGGGCAGCGGTCCCAGGCAAGAACTGTTTGGTGATGATTTTAACCTTGTTTTAATATTTTTCTGAAATGTTGCAGAAAATCTTTGTATGGTGATACCTTCTCATACACCAGCACCTTTAAAAAAAAAAAAAAAAATCAAATAACTGAAAAAAATTTTCTTTCCTTTTTTGCCATACTCTGGTACATGTTAAAAAGAGAATAAAAATCCAGGGTCTGTAGCAGACCTGGACTGATACATTGGGCTGGAGCAGCAAAGGCAGTCGCCTGTCTTAGGCTGCCTTTGGCTTCTCTCACCCAAAGGACCACCCCCATCGAGCAGAGGCCATTCCTCCGTCCCAGGTGCACGACTGGTGAGCTTCTAATAGGTTCATAAAGCAAAATCGAGATGAAAACGATGAAAGCTTTTCCCCACAGCACTTCAGAAATGCAAGGCGGGTACCTTTCACGCCGTGTTTCCCAGGACTGCATCCAAGCAGCAGAACGACATCCCAGTATCTCTCTGATGGAGGGCAGCACAGAGCCTATGTGCAATTAAGGCCCATTTTGCAAACATAAGCGATGCCTGGGTCCCATGCAAGCCTCCGAGCAGAGCGATTCCTGCAAAGCCTTTTGCCGAGCACCTGCTCTCCCGTGCTTCTGGCTGTCCACAAAGAAGCTCTTACTCTTGGCTAGGGAAAATATACCTCCTGCCCCAGACAGTTTCGCATTCAAAATGTCTCTTTTCCATGCTGCAGGAATCCAGCATGGATTAGCTCAGATATCTGAAGCAGTTCCCTCTTAATCGCTCCCTGGAAACTTTGCTTCACTGCTTGCAGTGTCCTGAAAGAAACCTCTCAAGCCTCAGTGCCGCGTTAGCACCAGCAGAAGCACTGCAGCCACCGCGGGAGAAGGCCACCAGATCACTGGTGGGAAGGGAAAGGTCCTCGCCAAGAGCCCATGCTGGCTGCCAGAGTGGCCGGGTGCTGGTGCCCGGCTCCCCTGGCCACGTGGGATTTGGGGCATGGGGTGGCTCGCGCCACCAGCCCCCCTGCTGCCAGCCTGACTGCACGTGGAGCCCCTCTTGCTCCTGCATCCAGGACCCGAGCTGCACGGGAATCTCATAAAAGAGAAAGAGACCATCTGAAAAATAGCAGTCCCGAAAACCCAACAGGTAGACAGAGAAAAGGAACCCATTTTCTCTCAGTCAGTCTCATGCTCTTTAAATGCTTGATTCAATTTGGTTAATCATCTGAAACACTGGTCTTCTTTCAGGATAACACTACGTGCTTCTGAAAATTTGCCAGCCTTTGTAAATTAATGTGGATTAACAGGACATTCATGAGCTGCTCTCCCATTTTCAGGTCTGGGGCCAGGTGTCCCCAGACTTGGCCACCCCAGGAGACCAGGCAGGACCCTACAGACCAGGCATACGGCTCTCTGCCGACCTGTATGATTTACTGTTCTCGCTGGGAATCACCACAGCAATCCCAGCAAAACTCAGCAGCGTGAGCTGGTTAAAGCAGTGCCATGAGCCCAAGCACTGCTGACACCAGCTCCCCATCTCACCTCGCCCTGGCAGCAGCTGTAACGGTAAATTAGATTCTCTCTAATTGCCTTTCACATTGCTATGGCACTAAATAGTGGCTTTGGGTACGCAGAACTCAGGGCTTCTGATTAGACAGTATTTTTAGTCCTTTTTTATTTTGCAACATGGTCCTGAAACTGGGACTCTGCTTCTAAAGTTGTTCTTTTAAAGAAGTTGGGGGTTTGATAGCATTTCTTTTCTAGCTTTAACATCTTTGATGACCAGCAAGACAAAGTCCCGGCAGTGACCCTTGTGGGATTCAATGACAATTAAAGGGTAAGGACTGCAAAGATCTCATGTCCTCACATGAGAGGCTTCAAAACCCATACAGCACTGCCCACCACAGGTATGAAAAACCTCCTCAAAATAACTCACCACGGCCCTTCCGCTCTTGTGGATCTAGCGATATTGGACAAAACGTGCTGTGAAGGCTGGCACTGCGATCTGCGTCCCGCGAGGCTGTGCCGAACCCTGGGAGACGATCCGGGGAGCTCCAGGAGGCGAGGGATGCGCGCCTGGAGGGCTGCAGAGCTGTCGCCCAGACGGGCGCCGCAGCACCCGCAGACAGGCGTTCTCCTGCGGAGCTGGTAGAAATGCAGCTCCCAGAGCTCCCCTGACCCAAGCTGTGTGATTCCCCTGTTTCAGCACACATCAGCCCTCCGTCACCTGCAGCGCGGTGCGACGCCGGCTGTGCTTACGCCCAGCACGATGCAGCCAGGCTGCCGCAGGCCATGACAGGGACCACAGCAATGCCTCAAAAGTGAAGCCAAAAGATGTAGGTCAAGCTGTTTGCAAGCAAAGCAGCTGCTCACAAAAGGGTATGGCCTGTCCCCTGCCTGCCAGCGAGGAAACACTCTCCTGTCCACCCCAAACTGTGCTGGCGGCCCAGTGGGGCCAGGCACGCCCAAACCCCTGCGAACAGACCTGTGGAGTAAGGAGGGAGCCATGACAAGTATTTTTCGCCCTTCGGTCCACTCTAGTGCCCGGTGTCCCAACAGGGCTAGGGGTAAAGCTTTAAGCCCTGAAAATCAGATTTCAAAGTCTTAGTTTTCCTGATGAGCTTGTTTAAAGCACACACCTCCCGGCATCCAGGGCTCAGCCTCGCACTGCTTGTGCTGTCGGAGCAGCAGATGGCACCCACCAAAGTCATTATGAAAGCAGAGGAAAAACTATTACACTAAAGCAATTAGAGTCTTAGAAACCACAAATTCCTCCACAGGGAAAGCCAATATCCAAGTGCAAAGAAATGCTGCCAGTCCAGCAACAGAATCAGCCCATTTCTAGAGGAAAAAAACGTGCAGTGCTGCCAAAGAGATCCTGTTCTCCAGCGTACACAGAGCAGCTATTTCCCCAGGGCAGGCAGGCGGGTGCTCTGCGATGCTCCCCGGGCCCCTCCGACCCCTGCAGCGTGGGCAGGTTGGGGGGAGCTGCCTTCTCCCTTGGCCCCTGGGGCTGCAGCACCCCGAGCACACAGGGCAGCAGCTCCCAGCCCAAAGCTCGCCACAGTCCATGGTGCTGGGATAAAAATCAAGACCCATGGGAAACACCTCATAGGAGAAAAACATAAACGTGA
>NW_009259323.1:194362-206410 GCF_000687185.1 Egretta garzetta
TACCCTCCCAGATAAGCTCACTCACCTTTCTTAAAAAAACACACTGGTTCAAGCCACATGCACCAGCCTGTCCCCAAAACCACACACTGCTCTTTCTGTCCCTCTGCTTCTGCCCCGAGACTGCTGCTGCCCTGAGCACGGGGCCATGCGGGGCACGAGGAAGAGGAGTCGCCCGCCGTGCTCGAGCCCCCGTCCAGGCTGACTCACGAGGCTCCCCTTGGACGACGGCACCGGCGAAACAACAGCCTGTCTATTAGAGTATTGACTGCCCACCAACAAGCAAGCTGGCGGGCATTTTAACAGGAAATTCAACGAAGTTACTTCAACAGAAACACGCCCACAAACACCAACGCAAGGCTCTGCCTTTGGCCAAGCACGAGCACAAAGAGCCCAGCACAATTAAAACCCCAAGTAAAGGTCCTCATCCCCCGTGCCCTGCCTGCCCTACCGCCCTCTGCCAGCCCGAGCACAAACCCCCACTGGAGAGAAACCCCCAGAGAGAATCTGAAGAAAAGGTTTAGCAAGGGAATTACCCATTAACCAAGAGGGGTGAATCTTAAGGAGGCAGATTAAATGGTCATCTTTCTGTACCCATTTGCAAAGCTTATAAAATTCCCTATATTTGCTTATTGTGAATAAAGGTGCACAACGACAGCTGGGGATACTCATGTGGGGAAGTATAGGTAAGGCCATTTCTACTTTAAACTTTTATTGCCTGAAAAACAGTAGCCACCTATCTTCTAGCATCCTGCACTCGTACACCATACAAACATGCTGGTGTTTTTTAAGTATATGATTAATGTTTTTCTGAGATCCTTTTCTCCCAGAATGACAACAGGCATAATCAAGTGATGTGACTGTACAGAAAGTGAAGGAAAAATGTTTCGTTCGAGGATTTTTTTAAAACACTGGCCAAAAGCAAAACTATCAGAACGCTTTTGTTTTTTCAGTCCTTTCAGGCTGGATCTCATTTAAAATAATATCTAGAGAAGAAAATGGCAAACCCGGCTGGTTCGGCTCCTCTTTAACCCATTTGCTCACCCCTTTGCGAGCCCCGTGGCGGCTGCCAGCGCGCGCTTCCCATTGCACGGGGGAAGCCAAGCCCAGAGCAACCCCCAGTCCAGCTCAGGAGCTGCACCGCGCTCGACTTTCACTTCTCACGGGGCGAGCGGCCCGCACGCCCTGCTCCATCTTGGCCCTGCAACGCTTCCCCCGTGCCTTCCAGTGAAAAACTTGCGGGTTCGGCAGCACCCGGGATGTGGGGTTTTCTCACTTCCTCAGAAATGAAGCTGCACCCCGTGCATGCATCCAGGCTCCCAAAGCAGCGAGAGAGACGCAAGCGATGCAAAAATTAGTGATGGCTCTTTAGCTAAAGAAGAGGAAACAGCACCAACCACATGTACCACAGAGATGGATTGCCTCAGAACGTACAACTGTTCCCCAAAACTTAACGAGCATTTTACAGCCTATCTAATTTACTGCCTCATCTGTTGCAACCCTGTGATACACTGACATGGAAAGCCTGGCAAAGCCTGAATTTTAAACCAAATCCCAAAGGACCAAGCAGGTGAAATACACAGAAAACAGGAGGCAAAGTCAGTATGGGGTCTTGATGAAAAGTTAAAGTGGGAAAAAAAAAAAAATGAAGCATGCAACTACCCTTTGGACAGACCAGTCACGGTCACATCAATTCCGAGGCTGGCAATAGCCCAGGGCAGAGAGGGACCGCTTCCCACCGCAACGCATAATCTGGAAACGCAAAGATCCCTCGCAGACAGCGAAGAGAGTTCCCTGGTTTTTATTTTTCTCATGAAACCTGACAGTACATGGGAAAATTTTAATAACACTTGGGAACTGAGAAAATTCACTTGGCAATCCATATGGGCACATGGAACTGAGGAATTCCTATCCATAGAAAAGCTTTTCCAAAGCCAGGGATTCAAAGATCAAAGATCTTAGGCCAGGGCTCTCTCAGATTGTGTGGTCTTTAATAGCTTTTTTTTTTTTTTTTTTCCCTTTTTTTTTAATAGCACATTTGTGAGTCTCCCCTTTTTCTGCTGCCAGTTCCTGGAGTGACATGATCCCCTGCACACGCTCTAACTCAAGCTTGCAGGAAGGCTGCAGAGCTTCATTTGAAAAAAAGCTGAGATTGACACACAATTCATCATTCCAGGAACCCAGGCATAAGAAAAAACAGCGAAAAGTGGGAAACCCTGAGCTTGGCTATGCAGTACCTGGAACCCCCATAACCCTGTGCAAAGCCAGAATAAAGCCTCTGCCCCAAGGACTTTGCATTCAAAAGCACAGGATAGAGGGCAGAGATGGAAACAGAAATGGGGAGGAAGGACAAACGGGGAGACAACCTGAGTCAGCACAGGCGACAGCAGTCACAACACCACACAGCCTTGCTGATGCCAAGGTTTGTGGGCTTCTCAGCAAAGCCACATTTTGGGAGGAAATCTGAAGGGAGGCAATGGAGCAGCTCTCACCAGGCGATGGGGAGCTTGTGCCCATGAGCCTGCTGCAAACCCAGCTGGATGTACCAGTGGGGCCCAGGGCAAGGTGCAGAGATGGGCTACGGTAAAACCACAAGGATGAAAAATAGTCAGTAAAGCTGGGTACGAGCAGGCCCAAACTATTTTTACACTGGCCAGAAAGAATGAAGTCTGAAAACACAAGAGGAATGCCCAGACAGGAGTCCTGGCTGTGCCCAAAGGGACAAAAACGCTGAGCTTGAGACCATGAGGGAAAGGTCCGCATCTGGGATAGGGGAGGGAGACGGGCTGTAAGATGGGCACACAAACACACGGAGCATTTTTGCGAAATGCAAAGGGAGGAAAACCTCCTGAGGAGGAGGAGGAGCAGGGGAAGCAGGGAGGGGGAAGGGTGCCAGGAGCTGGTCCAAGGGGGTGCAGGGGCGAGTGGGATGGGGCATGCAGGGTCTGCTCAGCTGGGGATGGGGCCACGCTCAGAGAAGGGTGAGCACAGAGGCGGTGTCACGGGAAGCAGAGCTTGTGGAAAGGCTGGGGCTGTGCAGCTATGAGAGGCGGGAGATGGGGACAGGGAGGCCGAGAGGGGATGGCAGAGCGGGTGTGCACTGCAGACAGGAGCCCCAGGGGCAACCAGGAAGGGAAGAAGGATGAGGTGAGGGAAGGGGCCTGACCGGCTGAGATTGGGTGCCAACACGGCTCAGAGCAACGCTCCGCACAGCCCTCCCGCAGGCAGCGGGCGAGCAGCCTCGGGGAGAGCACCGCTCCCCACAGCTCCGAAGCGCCTGCGCCGCAGGCACTGCCGCCGTCCTGCACCCCACTCCCAGCTCACCCGAATCCTGCAACCCAGAGCAAAGCTGGCAGCACTACCGCACATGGATGCTCGTAGCACATGGATGCTCGTAGCACATGGATGCTCGTGGATACTCCATGGCCCAGAGCAGAAAGAGGACAGAGATGCAGGCTTACATGGGCCAGACCAACACACGGGAGCAGATCTATGGCACGCCAGCCCTCCCAGGGCTCTCCTCTCCCAGCAGGAAACAGATCCTCCTTTGGGCAGCGTGGGCTCCCCAAGGAACTGTTAGATGATGCCTTCAGCAGGGTACCTCTTTTTTCCCCTGCAGTGCTCATCCTATGCCCTGGAGAGAAATTTTCCGCATCTGCGCTCCCGGCAAACAGACTCTCCCGTCCCCAGTCCCCAGCACTCCCACAACAAGCTGCACAACTCACTTTGTCTCTTTTACACCCTGAAGTGGGTACACAGGGCTAAGGGAGCCCAGAGGCAGCCAGGCAGCAGGTGACACAGCTGCAAGTGCATCATTTCTGGGGTCGCATTAGATTGGGGTCTGGGTGAGAGCCCCCACGCTCCCATCGCCATGCAGGAGTTATGTGCCAGTGTGTGCCACGCTCCAGCTCTGAAACACAGGACAGACAGTGCAAGGCTGCTGCACCCCTCTCTCCTCGGGCTCCCTGTTAGATGGAGATGGCTGCGTCTGACAGGAGCTCTCTGAGAAATAAAAAGCCATGTGGCGAGGAAGGAGAGGATGGGTGCGCAGTTCTGCCACCCTGCACGGAAACATTTGCAGCGAAAATGACTCATGCTTTCCATCCGAAAGTGCGGAGCAAGAGCCTGCCCCCTCTCCTGCACTTCCCTCCACCCTGCTCAAGCCCTGTGCAAAGCATCTCACCGACCCACACCTCCCTCCTCCTGCCTCGATGGCCCTGGGTGGCAGCAAAACCTCATCTGAGCACTACAAAGGGCAGACTTTCTGGGTATTTTGTACCTCGGATGTCTCCTTGTTCAATGTAATGCCCAATTCTCCAGTGACAAAGCAAGTGTTTGCAGTTGTCAGCGCTGTCTCAGAGTGGTGCAGCGTCGGTGCAAGACACCAGCTTGGGAGAAAGCTTGAAGAAACACTCAAAAAGTTGATGCCAGTGTAGATGTACAAACATTTACCCATCATTACTGCTTAGGGCTGGCAAATAAAATTAACTCAGGCCTCGAAATGTCTTCAAGCTGGCTTAGAAATTACAGGAAGTCAGGATAATCAGCGCATGGCTCCTCATTTCTCTTCCACTTATTTCGGAGAAGTGGACTCCACACTTCACAGCCTTTAGCAGATCACATTTTGAAACCAGGGCCAGGAATGCTGTTTTTCCCTGAAGGCTTGAGATTCTTGCATAATCACTTAAGCAAAGGAAACAGCCATCAGAAAGACTCTGTGTGGCACTGAAGCAGAGAGAGTTCCCAGCCAACCTGCGAGCGGCCCTGGCCACGCGGCAATGCTGCCGCTCCAGCCCACGTCCACTTCACCTTCACATGTCACTGCTGAAAATGATGCCCTGGCCAAGTGCAGAGTCACCCTGACCAGGTGCAGAGTCACCAAGAAAAGCACTGCTGGAAGCGAGTGGTAGCCGGGGGCATGGCCCGTCTCTGGCATAAGCACACGCTCGAGGTGATCCAGCACCATTCCTGCACAGGTAGGGCAAGCATCAGGCATTGCTTCCAGTACCCTTGCCCCCGTGTGCAGGGAGGGACCCTGTGCCCTGACCTTCCTCAGGATCCCCAAGTGCTCCTCCTCCGCGAGAGATGCCAGTGACAGCTCGGTACAGCCTGCCAAGGCGTCTCCAGTCCCCAGACACAACTCCAGGAGTCCCACGTGTCCCTGCCTGTGCAGGTACACCCTGGCTCAGGTCCAGCCCTTCTGCATGAGGAGCAGCGGGAGGAATCAGCGTAGCTCTACGTCAGCGGAGCTGCACCTGCATCCAGCTGAGCATCTGCCGCAGAGCATGAGAGATACGGAAACACAGCTCAGCTTTGATTTTCTCCTCCAAAAATAACAGCATTAATAGAAATTGGCAAAAGGGTACTGGTTTCTATGGGACAGCTGAATTTCCACCAGATATGACTTCTCAAAACATTCTGTAAGCATAGACATGCTAAAAAAAGAAAATAGTAATTACAATGACAATTATACATGTTATTTATTCAAGTTCTTAACTGGAACATCCTAAAGTGCTTTTCAGATGTCACTGGTATTTCATCATTTATTTATGTAGTATCAGTTTTATATTTAGCACCCAGTTCCAGAATAGCCAGCTTCAGAACATCTTAAAGCAATTAATTGTACATAAGCAGAACCCCTCCCTTTCCTGCCTGCTCTTAAAAACTCTTGTTTTTCTCTCAAGAAACCACTTGCGTGTGGGGCCAAGCCAACTGCGCAGCCCCTCCCCGACGGCGAGCAGGCGAAACGCTCCTCGGCTTCGCTGGGCACGAACCCAGCCAGGCAACGGTGAAGCGACTTGCCCAAGCCCACAGAGCAACGCCGGGGAAAAAACAGAGCAGGAAGTCGCAAGACGGTTTGGGGTTGCCTTAGCAATGCAGCAAACACCCCCAGCAGCGAAGCCAAACCCCGGAGATGTCAGTGGCGGTTTAACCAGCTCAGGAAGCGCAAGACAAACATTGTCTCAGCCCCCATCTGTGCTCCGTCTTCAGGCCGCAGGCATCGGACACGAGTGCGAAGTTAAACTCTTTTTCTCCCCAGCAAATGCAAGAGGGCCTGTGGGACGGGCTCCGCAACGCTTCGACCCACCCACAGTCAAAACACCGCTGTCGACAGAAGCACCTCAAAGCTTCCCCCAGATGAAGACATCCGTACAAGCTCCAGCACTATCCAAAGGGACAAGGGAGCGCTTAGGGCTCCCCAGGCAGAGAGGGAAAGGCAGAACTGCGAGGGAAACCTGTCTGAGTCAAATGTAACTTTCCCGGACCCCCAAACGGCCACGGAAAGCGGCTGTCTGTTGGCAGCTGGGTTTGCCTCCCTGAAAAACAGTTTTGTGGGCATTCAGCCCACCCCAGCCAGTACCACCGCCTCCCTCCAAGAGATGGAGACTCCTTTCTCCTCTCCTGACCGTGCCTTTCCTACCTGCCCCTATTTTATAAACCCAGCCCCTGCCAAGCCTCTCTGCTCCCCACATCCCTCCACCCCTCTCCAGCTGGCACACCACTTCCCTCGAGTCCTGGTCCAGCCAAACCTTGTGCTCCCGAGAGCCGAGCCACGGAGCCGCGGGCTTGGCAGGCTGGCAGAGCCCCAGCAGGCGTGGGACCAGCAGCCATCCCGAGCCGTGGCTTCCTCCAGACCTGCCCGGAGATGTGCCCTGCTCCACACAGACACTGCAGTGCAGCTCCCACCCGCATCCCAGGCTCCTGACCACCACCAAAACACAGTTATATATATGGCTGTTACAGAGAGCAAGGTATGGCAGTTTGACGTGACCAGGTCCTTAATACTGCACAGGAGAGATGCCGTCTTTCTGGCTGCACCCGTGAAGTGTCCCTGCTCTGGGGACGAAGGGGACGGGCTGGGGTGGGGATGTCACCCAGCAGGGAGCCAGGAGAGAGATGATGGTGCAGGGAGCGCTCTGGAAACAGGCAGGGTCTCCTTCCAGCTGCAGCTGCTCCCCAGGGACAGCCCCGTGGCAGGAGATATTAATAGGGGAGAGAAAAAATTGCATTTCAGCAAGAAAAGAGAGAGGGGTGAGAAAGGGGTCAGGAACGAGCAGACCTGACCCCATTAGAGAAGCAGCGGGAGGCAGGGAAAAGCTGTAAAGATAAGTCAGGGCTGTGCTGAAGGGAAGAGGAGCCAGCGAGGGAGAGCTTTGATCTGTACTTTTTAAGGGAATGAAAGAGATGGAGGGAGATGGTGGCAGGGAAGCATACTCCAGCATCTCTGAGATGACAGCAATGCCCACAAAGGCATATGAAACCACCCTTTTCTTCCTTGGTCAGAACAGGAGTGAGGAGGCCAATTAAGCAGGGAAGCTAACGCACGTGTGTGTCCCAAGCCTGGCCACTCTTCAGCTGCTGGGTGTGACTGTGACTTGCATTCTCAGGCCACAGAAATGTCAAAAGCTTTGTGTAATTTTGCATCATTAGAGATAATAAATCAGCATGCAAAGGACTAAGTGAAATGCTATAAAAGCCACCAAGCTGCGTATATAAAAAGATGCTACAATATGCACTACAGCGGGTAGTCCAGGTTCAGAGGCTCCTGGTCCTGGGGTGGTGGGGGGGGAGGTATGTCTCTGCAAATATCTCCAGATACCAGAAGAGGCTGAAACAAAGCCCGAGAGCCATCCCCTCACCGGATTTTGAGTGCACCAAATCCCCAGCCGCATTGCTGGCATTAGCTGCAGGCACCACCACCAACCATCTGTTCCAGGCGTTTCACTGCATCGATGGTGGCAGGCCAGATGCTGTCCATGCAGGGACACCTGCATTTCCATGACACTGTCCCTGGCACAGAACAAACCACTCTCAGCCTTGCCCAGCAAGTGCTAAAACCCCAGCCACACGGCTGGCAAAACGTGGTAAAAAGTATATGCACACGCATGTATGGGCTGGATGCTTTGCTCTCTTCCTAGAGCTTTCCTATACTGGGCAGCAGGACACATATATTTAAATGATGCCTTGGGAAGGATAGGATTTAGTGCTCATCGCCTCCAAAAACCTCAAGAAATGGATGCATTGACTACGGCTCATCCCGTAGTACCCATTCCTCAGTGCACAGGCGTGCACGGGGGAGCAAGGTATTGCTTCATCTCTTCTGGACTGGGTGTTGGTAGGAGACACGCCGGAGCCCCAAACAGCCACACAGCGTACTTGGGGCCTTGCTCCTCTCCGTAAAACGGTGCCCTTCATCCACTGCACAGCAAGCCAGGCCACTGCCACGGCACGAGCTGCCCAGGGCTGTGCCACGGCACTCAGCCAGCACTGAGCTAAATTCAGCCCCTTACAGCACACGAGCCCCAGTTCAGGAAAGCATGTGATTAATTTTAAGAATGCGTTTAAGTGTTTTCTTGAATAAGCCCCTGTGAGCAATAATCTCTCTGTAAGCACTTCCACAGAAGTCACCCGAGCGAGCTGCGGTGGCCGACTGCGGAGGCACCCTGCCGCAACGGGCAAAACCTGCCCTGGCTGAACCGACAGCAAAACTCCCACCCACTTACGCAGGGGTAGAATTTCCTCATAAACATCTCTTTTTCTATGTAAATTATGCAAACACAGCATATTGACTACACCCGAGGGGGAACACGAATATATTCTGCGTCTCTCTTGAGCACCAAGATCACTACAAACGCTGCATAGGAACAGTCTTCACGCTGATCAAAGTGAATTTAGCTTATTAAAAGAGGATTCTATGCAGAAAGCTGATTTTCTCTGCATGGGTATAAATTCATACTCTAATAATATAGTTTAAGATGAAAACAAACCACAAAAAGAACAAAATGCCTTTTTGCCTCCAGTCAAAACCTTCTTCATATCACCGTTAAGGAGCTTTTTATCTCCTTTTTGCATCTGCCTGAAACGGAGCAACCCATACAAGCCCAGCCCAGCCAGGATCAAACAAACCCATCCTCTCCTGGCATGCTACCCCCGGCTCAGGGTCAGGCTTCAGGGAGCACGTCCCACAGCACCACGTAACGCAGGAGAGCAGACGCTCGGTTTCACTACCTCTGCATGGCAAGAATCGATGCAGTTGTTTGCAGGCAGAGGTTCTCCCACACCGCAATTGCTGGGAGTTCACGTGCTGAGAGCTGTGAGCGTCCCTGGGTGCCACCCGGCTGTGCCTCGGGGTGCCCGGGGATGCCCACAGGGCTGGCTGACACTCAACATGGGCAAACCCTTTGCAGCTGCCCCTTCTCAGAGAAGATGCTCTGGGTCTGCATCCTTTGAAAATCTCTACGGGGAAGAAGTAAATGTGTCTTCGGTTAATCTGTACAGAAATGACCTGAAGGAAGTCAGAGTGATTGTGGGAGACAAAATTGCCACCAGATGACTAGTTTGGCAGCACTGTGGGAAAACGGATTGTCTGGGTTTTGTCAAGCGCTTGCTCCTCTAATCTCACATCTCCCACACATTTTAGTTCTCTGTCACGACACAGAGAACACCACCTTTGGAAATCTTGCAATGGGCTTGAGACACCTGTGGGGGCCCAGGTGCTGCCGAGCACATCGCTCCCAAAGGCAGAGGGGAGGCACAGGGAGGCTCTGGCTCAGCCTTGGCTTCGCATCTGCACAGGGAAACAAGTGACCATGTGCGGCCGATTCGGGTCCTGAGGCAGAAGGCAGAGCCTTTGCTGCTTTCCTGGCAGTGCCGCACGGCCCAAGATTACAGATCTCGTTCCCACGCAGGCGTGCTCTTGAACTGCTCAACGCTACAACGCCCCACAACACTTTCAGGGGAAAAGCAAAGATGGGGTGAAGGAGGCGTGCACAGGCACCTCCATCGGGCCGGGGGACCGCACAGCAGAGCACGCGTGTGCATCCTGCCGCAAGGCGTGAGCTCACCTTGCAATGCTCCCGTCTCGGCCAGCGCCTCAGGGCAGGTTTCTCCCGCCTCGCCGCAAGATTTTCCCATTAATGCTCAGCAACATCCTGAGCGTGGAGAGGAGGGGAGGAGGGAGATGGCCCTGAAGGTCTGGGCCAAAATCACCCATGTCTATCCACTGCCAAAGGCTGCTGGCTGCTCTCCTCGAGGTCCAGCCTAGACATCTCTCCCAGGTATCATCAGCACTTTGCACTCCGGCTCTGAAGTTGCACTTCTAGCTCAGCATTTTACTGCTGGTGCTCCGAGGTTTGAGCTGCAGGTAATCTCTTGGTAAAGAATGGATTAATTTACCACACCTAGGCTTTGACTGTTCCTCTCTTTAACCTCACCTTAAGATTTTCCTTCATCTTTTAGTGTGTCATTTACCCCACCTGCCAACTTAATGCTGTTGCTAAATTTGTCTATTTATTTAAACAGTGACCTTGTTTGTCAGTTATTCTGCCAAAACTCCATCCATGAGTTATAATCGGTAGCACACGTCAGGGACCATTCAAAGCTGAATGGATACAATCTGCCTTGCAGCTCTGCAAAGAAAAGTGTGCAGAGAGACCCGGGGTTCCCACACACCCTGGCTGCCTGCGCTCCCCACTCTGCTCCGCAGGGATTCCCACTGAACTCTTTTTCCTCGCCAAGACCTCCCTTACAGAGCCCGCCTGTGAACGTGACGCAAGGCCAGAACGGCAGTCGGGACGCTGGGAACACCAGCGCAGTAAGAGGAAACAAAAGAGCCCCAAGTGAAAGCTGCACTTCATCCTTCCCCATCCACAGGGACCAAAGTGCCTCTGAGCTCCCCACCACAGCCTATGCTTACTTTCGCTGCTACAGCTCTGGATTACAGCTCCGCTTACACCATGACAGGAACAGCATGGACTGCATCCTAGCAGCTGGCCCAAAGGGCAATGGGTGGGACACAGGTACCCCAGGACACCTCGGAAAGGGGACAACCTCCCTTTGCTGCTGCTGTCCAACCACTGCTGTATCCAACGCTTCCCTTTCACAAGCACAAAGGAGCAAAGCCCTGCCAGAAGTCACTGACCAAACTCCTACCAACTTCTTCACTCCAGCTTTGCAAACCAAAGAGAAGCGTAAATACTCTCCCTGCACTAGGCAAGCATAAATGGAAAACTAGGAGCAGAAATAAGATGACATGAGCTTCGCTGCACCTGCAGGACAGCAGTTTCGGAGCTGCATCGTACCAGACGTCACACTCGCTCAGGCTGGCCGCGCAGGAGCACAGCGCTGCTGGCTGGAGACGCGTCTCCTTTAATGCACAAATTATGGCTCCATGCAAGCTGACCGCTTCCATGACGTTAAAAGCTTTCCTCACTGAGATGTTTTCATTTACTAGTATTTCATTCACTGACTACAAATGGCTTCTTACTCCAGACAGATCCTCACTCAAGGGAGTGACCTGAATGCCCCAAATGCTGAGCTCAATCTAGGCACTGGAAGAGCCCTGTAGTGCCCACTCCTCCTGGGGATGAAGCTGTGTGCTCTGGTACCCAAAGCATTAGCTCTGCTCCCCACCCTTTCATCTCATCCCTGCTCACCACCACAGATACCTGTGGTTTCAGCTATGACTTCTCCAAGGCAAGCAGGCAGCCAAGGTACCTGACAGGGGCACTGAGGGACAGGCAGGGTGTCCCCAGCGTCTCGGGGAGTATTAAACTATTCACGTGCTTTTATTGACTTCACATCACCTGCTGCGTCCTGGCTGCAGCAAGGGGATGGGATCCCCAGCGTGACTCCAGTCTGCTTCAGACTGCCAGAAAGCCCCAGCTCCCAGTACCCCAGGACACACCACCACGCAGCCTGCTCCACCCACTTACCAAGCACCAGCCCCTGCTCCCCACGTACCCATCGACCACCCCTGGCTTCCCAGGGGCACCGGTGAGCTCAGCACCACCCCAGGGCGAGGCAGAGCTGGGACTGCAGCCTGCAGGCACACACCTGATGCTGGGGCCTTCGGCATCCCCGACTTTGCTGGGGGCAAGGAGGGGACAGACGGGTAGGGGATACACTCACACCCAGCTCAGCAGCACCGAGGCTGAGCCTCGCCTTAGAAGCAGGGTCCAAAACTATGGCTTTTCGTTCTGTCCTCCCCCACCATCATTTCTCAGGATGTCCTCTCAACCCTCCCAACAGCCAGCACACCAGCCCATAGAC
>NW_009259323.1:206444-207812 GCF_000687185.1 Egretta garzetta
GTTTTCCTTGGAGCAACCTGGAAAGCATGAACCTCATCCTTAATCACTGCGGGCGGCCAAAGTGCCGTCTCAGACAGTCCTACAAGCTTATGCCACCTCCTTCCCCGCTGCCTCAATGCTGCAGCATCTTATGGCTCTTCCTAGCGATGCAGAAGTGCTGGGATTTATCCCTTGCTACTGAACTGTCAAAAGCAGGAAACTCTGCCAAGACCTAGGAATCAGAGACACCTGCCCTCAGCCTCCACCGGCGCTTGGCTGCAAACACAGCAAGCGGCACAGCAGCTCTGGGGGATTTGCCTGGCAAAAAAAGAGAGATGTTGGCAGGGACGGCGTGGGCAATGAAACCCAAGAGAGGATCAGAAAGAGAGCGGCTGCTGATGGATGCTGGACTCTGCCGGCTCCTTTGGGTTGCTGTCAAGGTTTCATTTATTTTCATCCGCAGCCCCACCCATCCCTTGTCTCTCTGACAGAAGGCACCTGGCACAGGCACCGAGTAAACATTTGCCTGTAGGATACCCAAAGCTCTTGAGGTCCTATACAAACAATTTCATTTTTAATGAGAGGTTCCATCAGCATGTACAAAGCATTTGTCCCTATGTATTGTTGATGAAAGAGGGACAGCAAATCACGTGGGAGCCTGCAAGGATCCCTGAACAACTGCACATAGGAAGCAATAGCCATGGCACTGGGAAATCAGACTGGACCATCACCATGGCTTCTTTCAGCTTTAGAAATCAGTAAATTGACAAGAAAATGCTGGTTTTAAAAGAATTGTTTAAAAGCCTCCATTTATTTAACAGCACATTCCATTTAATCGGACAGTAGAGAACTAATGGGAATTATTCACTGAACTCGTCATGCACTTTCTGCAAACCCCATTGACCAGCCTTCCATCAAAGTCAAGGTCAAAGTGGATTACGTGCTAGAGGAATTCAATGAGCAACAGGGAAACACATCCCGCAAAGCCCAGGGAAGCTCTGAGCTGACCTCCCGGGGCAGAGCAGCCAACGTTTGCACAGCTGCGAGCACAACAAAGCCAACCTGCTGCAGCACCCCGCACGCAGCGATGAAACGCATCGGATAAAGCACGGGGCTTTCGCCCCGGACATTGGAGCGTGATGCCCGGGGTACGCCGGACTGCCGGCCCGGGCCCGAGCCCCCCTCTCACCTTGCCAAGCCCTGCCCTTCAGTCCCGCCCTGTTTATTCGCCGGTTTTACGCTGCCCGCACCCCAGGCAGGGGCGCTCCGTTACCTGCTTGCTCAATGCACGGACGGATGCTCGCGGGTTCCCGCTCCCACCACACCAGCACCAACCCCAGGCGGCAGAAGCGCCGCTTCCCAGCGACCCCCACCGCCCTGAGCTGCGCC
>NW_009259323.1:208638-228145 GCF_000687185.1 Egretta garzetta
CGGGCTCCGTGCGGCTGCCCGGGGTGCGTCCCCGCCGCGCTGGCCGTGGCCCTGTGGGGCTAAGCTGGAGCGCGGACAAGGTGCTGTTGCTGAGCATCTCCGACTGTAGGGTTTGCTATGGGAAAGCGCTTTGTCTACAGGGGCCGTGATCCCCTGTGCCTGCCCGGCTGCAAAAGCAAGAAGGGAGGAAGGGTCCTTAAGACTAAAGTTAATCTCTAGCCCTTGTTACTTTGTCCTTGTGCATCGTTTTTGGGTGATTTTGAAATTGTAAAAGAGGTAGAGAGTGCCATTGATCCTTTATGTTTTGTACATTACAGCCTTACTTTAAAACCTTTTTACTTATTTTATTGTGTGCTGCGTCGTCACAGCAAGATACTGAATTGGCCAGAGTTGCCGTGTAGTCAATATTCCTAAGGAATTTACACATTGTGCCGTACGGCTGATTAAATCCTATCTACAAGGATCTCATTGGAATTACAGGCATGGCCTAAGTCACACAACATATAGAGAAATTGTTTCGATTACGAGAGCCAGTCTGTAGGGGGTAATGAATAACAGCTATTATGATCCAAACCGTTCAAAATGTTATTTGTGACTTCTAAAGCATGCAAGCCAGTCATTGTTCTGCTTTTTAGCAGTTCACTGAAGGGGCAGCAGACACCATTTCATATTAAACTGATTTAACACGATTTCTTACACCAGAGGAAAAACAAATCTATAAGTTTATTGTTAACTATCAAGCATCTATTAGATGAGGGACAGGGAAAAAAAGAGTTTTTGAGCCAGAGAATTAGCATTTTCACAAACACAAAGCTTTTCCAAATCTGTCTAAATTAAGAAGCAAAAAACCCCATTACGATGCACAAATCCAGCTGCAGCGCTCTGAGCGTCACTTCCTTATCGCCCCCCACACGCACATACTTGCAGAGATTTTACCAACCACTTCAAACCGTCACACCACACGGCTCCAGCGACGGCACTGCGATGAGCTGGGCTGTGGCTATACTGGTACATAAAATCGTTAGGTCATTCACCTGGCCGGGAGAGGACGGGTAACAACGAGGCTTGTCACAGAACAGGGCAGCCCCGTTCATCCCGCCCGCTGGGGAGAGCCCCCGGCCCCTGCGGTTCCTCAGGGCAGGCTGGGCGCTGCAGGAGGGCAGCAGCCAGCACACCACCAGTGATCAGAGGCCAACACTTACAGCCGTGCCATTTCTGCCTCTGGTTTGCTACGTTAGGAACAGCTCCGAGAACTGGAGTGTTTGCCAAGGGGCTGAGGAGAAGAATGCTGTGACTGGGTCATTTGATGAGAAAGAAAATCATCCCTAGAGCACCCACCCCTTGTTTATCCAGTCAGAAGCAAGAAGTTGCTACGAAGGTTATGAGCTTGGTCTGGTGCCAGCAAGGGGCTGCATCCGATCAGCTGCCCAGCAGCATCCCACTCAACTGAGCTAAGCAGCCATGGAAGACCAGTGAACAGTGAGGCTGTTTTTTGGAGCTAAGCATGAAAACAAAAGGAAAACAGAAGCAACGGGAAGGACACATCACATGAAAACAACATGCAGAAAACCGTGACTCCCTCTCAGTAAGACCAAACATCAGAATAAGAGTCTCGAGCACGAGGAGTCCTAAGGCAAGACAACAGCAGCCACAGCACCACTGTGACAAGACAAGGCCAAGGTTGCAAGGATTGTGGATTTTGTCCCCTTTGTCACAGGGAAGAAAGGCCAGTAACGGTTTATCAGCGTAAGAAAGGCACCCAAGAACATGCAGGGGCATTCTGGAGGAGTTGAGGAATTGCACTGCCTCAGATAACCGAACTTTCCTGAACTCAGCCTGCCATGGGGAACTCACAGGCTCAACTGTGCTAACATTTTCATAGAATCATAGAATCATAGAATGTTTAGGGTTGGAAGGGACCACTAGTGGTCATCTAGTCCAACCCCCCTGCAGTGAGCAGGGACACTGCTAACTAGATCAGGTTGCTCAGAGCCCCATCCAACCTGGCCTTGAATGTTCCCAGGGATGGGGCCTCCACTACCTCTCTGGGCAACCTGTTCCAGTGTTTCACCACCCTCATTGTAAAAAATTTCTTCCTTACCTCTAGCCTGAACCTACCCTGTTCTAGTTTAAAACCATTTTCACCCCTTCGTTGAGACTAGAGCCCCGAGGTGCCTGATGTCATTTTGATCTCAGGCCTTTCCAAAACATAAGCATTATTGAAATCACTTCTATTTTCTTCCCATGTACACAACTGCATCTTCTCTTTTGCCTTCAGCAGATTCAATCGAGAGCCCTGAGCACCAGGCTCTCCAGCTGTCAGGCTACAGCTGATGGATTGACTGCCCTTTTCCCAGGCATGTGCATTTATTGGAAGCCCAGGAACAGCAATGAACACCAGATTCTCTGAAGAAAGAAAGGGTCTTTGCTGCAGGCTGTCTGTAGGACAGGTGGCTCTTCCTGCTTCCTTTGTCACCAAGTTCAGGAAGGGAATTCCTCTTTCTGAGAAAGAATCAAATTCAACAGAAAGGTGCTCTGCTACTGGCCAGGCTTTATGACCCACCCAAACCAAAAGGAAACTTCAATAAGACATAAATATAAACTCAGAAAAAAAAAAAATAAAGTGGATCTGATGAAACAACATGGAGTTCATGGGCAAAAGGGAATTCTTAGCTGATCCAAAACTCCCAGTCTGTGGCAGCTTTTGACCTTGACTATCAACGTTAAAAAATCTTAACCACCCTTTGAACAAGCATGGAATTAATGACATGACACTAGAAAACCAGTGGAAATGTCAGTGGTTTGCATTATGTGTGTTGATGGTGAAAACCCACAATACCAGGGTGCGGGCAAAGAGCTGTCCAGGTTACCTCAGCGAGCAGCCAAGGAGGAGGTGAGAAGGGAGGGACGATGCCACACTACAGGCAATCTTTTCACCCTGGAAATCTTAACGTTCCCAAAGAAAACAGCATAGTCAGGCAACCCAAGGTAACTGCAAAAGGAGACATATGCATCTGTATGGGACTTTCTGAAAGTTAACCACATCCATTCCAACCTTCAGACCATCTGGGTTTCGCTTCCCAAGCCATCGGGGCATCCACACCCACCTGCCTGATCAGATGGTGAGCAGCAGCACCAGCTTGCAGCGACCAGTGAGGAAACATGCTGGCAGGTATAGCCAACACGGGCGAAACAGCTCTCCTGCCACCTCCTCCCCAGATCTGGCAGACAGCACAGACTACAAGGAAACAGAAGTTGCAGAGGCCATCGTATTAGACTGATGGTGGAATCCTTCCCACTTACCAGCAGCACTACAGCACAGAGGCTGCATTAAGGAAGAATCCATCTAACATCTATCAGTCTGCAGCTGATGCTGATATAAGGTCTGAAACCATATATATGGGGACTCCTGGACCAGCTCTGAAAACCTCCCAAACGAGTTGAAGGCTTAGTGGCAGGTTTAGGATTTAATTTCATAGAATCATAGAATCAATATTTTGGGCTGGAAGGGACCTCTAGAGGTCACCCAGCCCAACCCCCCTGCAGGAGCAGGGATACCTTTAACCAGATCAGGTTGCTCAGAGCCCCGTACAACCTGGCCTTGAATGCTTCCAGGGATGGGGCCTCCACTGCCTCTCTGGGCAACCCCTGCCAGTGCTTCACCACCCTCATTGTAAAGAATTTCTTCCTTATATCCAGTCTAAACCTACCCTGGTTTAGTTTAAAACCACCACCCCTTATCCTGTCACAGCTGGCCCTGCTAAAAAGATTTTCCCTGTCTTTCCTATGGGCCCCCTTTAAGTACTGCTGCAATCAGGTCTCCCCGCAGCCTTCTCTCCTCCAGGCTGAACAGCCCCAAGTCTCTCAGCCTGTCCTCATAGGAGAGGTGCTCCAGCCCTCGGATCATTTTTGTACCCCTCCTCTGGCCCCGCTCCAACACTTCCATGTCCTTCTTGTGCTGAGGGCTCCAGAGCTGGACGCAGGGCTCCAGGTGAGGTCTCACCAGAGCAGAGCAGAGGGGCAGAATCTTCTCACAAGCCATTCACGATAAAAGGCACTTAATATCAGACAATAATCCTCAGTTTTGCACCACCCTCACTGGTTATCTGTGGGCCTTTTTATCACCTGCAAATGGGGCTATCCCAGAAAAAACATTTAACTATGTGATTAACCTTAAGCAGGTGATTAATCCCAGTGCTTCACTCCGTTGAATAGGGGCCTGTGTTCCGGCAGTGAGCCTGCAGGACTCAGTAACCCAGATCCAGACATACTTTTTTGCTGGGGACGGAAAGGATTATAAATGTCATTACAACTTCAGTTTCCCAGCTTCAAAATTCCCATGAGATACAGCTGTGAGGTTTTAATGTATTTCAAATCCTTAAAGATTTTTAAAAAATGTGTGGCCTTATATCACATCTGTCCACAAGTGAAGAACTTATGCAATGCTTTTTGTGTAGCTCGTGCCCCCTGTCAAAGCAAGGGAAAAGCTCTGTATTTGGGTAATCTGGTCAGACGCTGCTCCTTAGCTATACACGCAGCCAGCCAGCACTTCTGGTGTGCTCAGGAGAAGTCCAGTCGTGGCACCAGGACAGTCAGAAATGCCGTGCCGTGGATACGGCAAGAGCAGCCGTTTGCATTCCATGGCTACTGCTGTTACTCCCTGTGTGCCACCCATCCTGTCTACTGACTCGTGTCACTTACCCTAGAGGTGTCAGTGGGACTGCCCATAAGCAGCCACTTGTTGGCTTCTCCATGCCTGGGGAGGGAGCACGCTCCAGCTGCGCAGCAGTAAACTGAGGCTTAACTCAGGGCTACAAAGTCCTTGCAGTCAAAGGGCTGCCCTCTGCTGCCTTACCCAGGATTGCAGGGGCATGGCCCCTCGAAGACGGGAGGAAGCCCACGTCCAAGCGCTGCCTTTCCCAGAAGGGCACCGTCCAGGTGAGCACTCAGCAGGACCAAACACTGCTCGCTGTATGCCCAGGGCTGCTGGGCTCCTTGCGTTCGCCTGCCTCGGCTCCTGGGGACGGGGCTCATGGCAGCCGCGCCGTGTCCATGGCTGCTGGTGCATCCTGCAAGCTCCCACCAGCGTCAACCTTCATGGAAGAGCATATGAGGATCTGCATGGAGCAGGGCTAAACTTGCACTAAGGGTCAGTGAAGCAGCATGAAAAGGTACCACCAGAAATGGTGACTACCTTTGATGTACCAGGCTGTCCTTAGCTACAAGCCTTAAAGAAACAATACTGGCCCAGTGGCCAACAGATTTTTATATTTTGTTGAACTACAACAAATAAAAAGTTCTCCCAAGGTTGAGTTCCTGGAAAATAAGATACTTCTATCATAAAACATGATTTAAGAAAATGAAACTGGGAGACCTGCTGCTTCTGAACCACCTGGTGTTAACTATTTTCAGATACAGAACTACAAATTATATGGACAGCTACTCCAGTATGTCTTTTAGAGACTCCCTTCTTAATTTTCCTTAAGACTGTGTTTTTTTCCTTCTGCCACAGAGAATCGGACAGAGGTAGAACCTCCCCTAATCACTTTAGGTATTCTGTACACCCCAGTGGTGGAGGGGACAAGGGTCAAGGCATGGGTGTTGGAGAGGGCCAGCAGGATCCTTGTGGGCTCACTGTACGAGGGGAGAGCGCAGACAGCTACTGCAGAGCTGCCGCCTGCACCATGAGCACGTCACACTGCAGTGGTGCATCTTCCCCCCCCTTTCTCTCCTGGACCACTTCACAACCTCAGGAATTCCCACCAGACCTTGGCCTTTGTGTAATGAGTTGGACAGTTAAGCGCCCCTTAACTGTACCAGGAACTCCTACATGGCTGAGGCGGGGAGCGGCACTGTCCGTACTAAAAGCACCAGTTGACTGGTCAAGGCGGGCAGCGAGGATGGGAACAATCAGTTATCCCCAACAGCCTTGGAACGTTCCTTACCTGGGTTGCCACCCAAGTGAAACGGTACCATTGTTACTGGAATTCCAGTAATTACCCGCGGGATTGTGGTCAGCATACAAGTTTATGAATGACAAAAGCCAATCATCTCATGACCCTGTAAAACACTGGTCCTACGTGAGGCCCTTTGAGCTCTCCTGGACAACGGCGGGCTGTGACCAGCAGCTCCCTCTGAGTGGGAAAACTCTCAGAGTTTGCAAACTCTTAAGTTTTGTGAAAATTGGAGGTCCATTGCCAAAAACTGACTGTAGGGTCTGGGCTGAAACCCTTCACTTCTTGCCACTCAACCCTTGCCCGTTGAGAAATGCCAAGACATTGGGCATGAATATTTCACTTAGATTGAGGGGAATTTCTAACAGGCACACCTTTGTGTATATGTATAAAATCATGTCTGTGTGTATGCATGTGCAGATCGATTTAAGTAATCTGTAAATGTGCCATTTGATTACAAAGCGAGTCTTAGACTGCTGCTAGACACATATTCTCCTTAGACAGGAACTGTTGACCAAATCTGAGACTAAGATTGGGCCAAGCCACACCTAGACTCCTCTCAGGAGTTTAGAAAGCAAGGGGGTCTGCTCTGAACCTTGTGACTCAATGGGAGGGTCTTCTTTATTCTCTGAATCCATGGTCTCTCCGTGAACTCGAGTGTAACTTAATTGTCCTTTGTGTGCTTCTTCCATGCAGTAATAGAGTGAACCCTCCCAGTTCTGAACCTTTAACTACGTCACTCTTTTGATTAAAAGAAATTTTGTCTGATCACTTTGTTAATTGACTGGTGATTGAGTGCTATTGAAGTATCACAGTCCAATCCTGGGATTTGCTGTAAAGGCACAAATAAATTCTAAACTGTCACTAAATCAAAACTGTGTAAAGTCACTAATTGACTACACAAACGCAGCAGGAACAGCACTGCCTCGCTGTCTCACTGCTCGTCCAGGCTCCACCCCTAACCCTAATGAGCAGAGCATTGCAAAGACACACGTTCTCCAGTGGGAGAACCACTTGTGGTAAATTGAGAACACTTCAAGGGGCAGAGGTTTGGGTCTGTTCTAGTGCTTGACCACTCTTGACAGGAAAACCACCCCCACTGTTTCTTATGTTTAAATGGAATGTCCTGTATGTCATTTGTGCTCGTTCCCTCTTGTCCTTCCACTGGGCCCCACACTGAGAAGAGTTTGCCTCAGTCATCTTTACCCCATCAGGAATTTATACGCATGGGTAAGATTCCCCTGAGCCATCTCTTTTCCAGGCTGAACAGCCCAAGCTTGTTCTGCCTCTCCCCACATGTCAGATGGTCCAAGCTCTTCATCATCCGAGTAGCTCTTTGCTGGACTCTCCAGTATATCCATGTCTTTCTTGTACTGGGAAACCCAGCACTGCACATGGATGAGGTGACTGAGCTGTGGCCTCATCAGTGCTGAGGAGAGGGAAAAGATCACCTCCTCTGACTGCTGACAATGGTCTTCGTGGTGGCTCTCTTTTCTGCATCCTGGATTACAGCTAAACAGCTGGGAGCAGTGGTACAGAAGAACAGACTTCGGTTTAAGAAGTAGAGCTGTACAGTAATGAAGCGGAACATAGCTTACAAGTACTCCCCTATTTATCTTCCTCTGCTTGAAGTCTTTAAAGATCATTTAGAGTAACTGCTACACGAGAGGATTATTAAGATCTCACACAACTCCCACGAGCATCTCTAGCTTGGACAAAGACGATAGCAATTAAGGGGAGGATATACACAGCTGCTGGACATCCCACTTGAGGTCAAAATGCTACTGCTGCCTGGTCTCAGCCCAGTATTTTACTGGACAAGCCTGTGTGAAAAGGCAGAAGAAAAAACTAGTAAAATCTGTGGTTTGTTTACTTGTACAGATAAGCTAGGCCAACTGGAAAACAGTGTGAAGGGGTCACCACCGTTCAAATAAATCTGTTTCGCAACATGCTCTACTGCACAAAGTACTGCACTTACATCAGGCCAATATAAGAATATCTCACCTTTTCAAAATTTCTGAACTGTGTTACTGCTCTTGAATGTCTGTCTCCAGACAGCAAAAGCAAGAAGCTACAAGGGCAGCTGTGTGGATCTCCTGGTCCTTGTGCAGGAACACATATACCAGGAGTTGAGGTTGTACCCATGGCAAGCTGGGAATCTGTTTTCTGAATGCCTTGTGTAAATATGATCCTCCAGGGTGTGTGTATGACACTGGATCCATTACAGAGCTCTTCCCTGCCACAATGATGCTTCGTCTTCACCTTGAGGACAAGGCGGCAGGAACAGGGCTGAAGTCCTGTTCTGAAGGGGACGCTTCCGTAGGTGTTTGGCCAAGCCCAGAAGCAAGACAGGTCAAGTAGGCATGAAGCACCGGTTGATTTAGGGACCTGGCTCTGTCTCAGTATTCAGAAGTGTGCTGATCACATAGGAGGAAACTGTAGGCAGAACACGTTGAAGCTCTAATGGATATTTGTTCTGGAACTCGATGTCACTCCTCAGCCACTTTTCCACAGGGAGGAATGAAATCTTGGCCAGCACCCCCACTACTCTCCCAAGATTTCCACATCTTTCCTCAGAGGTGGAACAGTGATGACTGGTTGGGGTTTTCCTACAAAGGTAGTACAGTGAGTTCTTGGAAGCAGCCATCTCTCCTTCCAGAGACAAAACCTTCCCTAGCTTCAGTGGCATCACAGAACTGTCAGTGTCCTAAAGCAAAGCAGAGCACTTTTGCAGGTATGACAGCAGCTCCCACCCATGTCTCACAAGATGCCCGTTCTGCCATGAGGAGGTCTGATGAGGTTAAGTTTACCTGTTGATAGCACTGATACGGTTTTCTTCTTTTTTGCCCATGACCTTTCATGCTTTGCTGGTGACAACATGCCCACTTCAGTTCATCAGGATTTGGTAGGCAGGTGTTATTCTCAAAGCACCCAAGTATCAAGGAGTACAAGCCCCACTGAATTGGATAATGTAACTACAGGATTTTCACACTTGCAAAACCACAGATTCATGGATTAGATTCTTAATCAAGGAAATCAAATATTCGTTTAGAGAAGAGAGCCTCTGTTGCCCAACATTAAATTCGCATTACAGATGGATTGTCAAGTGCTACCTGGATTCTTAAAGTCTTGTAAGAATTTCCTGGGTTGGCATCAGAGCCAAAGGTTAATGGTCTTTTGTCACAAAAAAAAATCTGGGTTCAAAACAGAATGATGGAAGAGAACAACGCCAGCCTGTTGTCTGGGTCTGCACTTGTTGAAGTGCTTTGAATTAGTCCAGCATCCTGTGTGGCTGCCCTCCTACACCCCAGAAATTTATGTTTACGAGCAAAATCTAGGTGCACCAAAAATAAAAAATGTTGGGGTTTTTTTTGTTTTTTTTTTTTTTTTTTTTTTTTAAAAAAGCTTTTCTGGTTTAAGAATAGCGTTTGAGTATCAGGAAAGGTACAAATGAGCAAAAGTGCCCAGACAGCAGACAGAAGCAATGGCTGGACAGAACTGACCAAAGATTCTGTTTTGATAACAACTTCATCTCCACGATCAATTTTCTTTCTGGTTTTCCTCAGGTCAAGCAGAGCAGCCATTTTGAGGTATCAGGTGTCAAGGTTAGTGGCTATTCCACAATGAATCTGTTCAGGCCATGATCACTGCTCCTCAGCCAACCACTAACTTCCAGTCCAGTGCCCGACTGTCTACCACAAAGAGATCCAAAAGCATCTCCTCCTATTGGCTGCCACATCTTTTGAATTAAGAAAAAAGCCCACCTAATCTTAATGATGTTTAGAACACCCAGCAACATTTGATAGGCAGAGTTCCTTAGAGTTTCTCTTTCTTCAAAGTACAACAGGTCTTTAAGGTCTATTTCTGCTCTGAATTCACCTATTTCTCATTTGAACTCACATTTTTTTCCAACTGGACATGGTCCTTTGCAACTTGTTCTGACCCGGGTTGAGCAGGGGGAGGGGGTCTAGAGCTCCAGAGGTCTCCCTGAGCTATTGTGCGATTCTGTAACAAGCTGTTCTGATAATCACTGTAATATAATGACAGCCTTTATTCAGGAAGGTATTTAAGGATATGCTTAAATTTATGTGTGAGCCCTACAAAAGTCGAAGGAGTTACAGATATTGGAAGCACAAACTTATTTGCACAGCTCTAAGTGTATGCTCAGCACTTGCTGCAGTTAAAGAAAAGTTTACCCACAGGCTTAAACAATTACTCAGGTACTTTTCCGAATGGCCTTTTGTATGCAGCACTTGGCTTTGCTAGTTTTTCTTGCTCCATTTACTTAGCATTATATTCTGATCAGATTTCCACACGGAAGCCTGAAGCACTGTCACTAAAGCACATACAGGAAAAAATTACCAGTTTCTAATCACATGAACTGAAAAGCCTCTGTAGCATCCTGGCAGCAGGCCAGCACTATTACCAAAACACCAGGAAGCAGAAGTAGCAGTTATAGTCATTACTGTAAAGAACCTGGAACCACGACTCCAGTACCACGTCCTCAGAACTAGTCCATGGTTCCCTACAGCCTTCCAGTTTGTTCCCACATTCACAAAATGAAGCAATGTGCTTATATGCAGCTCCCAAAGAACTAGAAAGAGAAAACACATTGGGCATTGACAAAACACAAATAAACTTGCATTGCTTGATATGCCAGTAAAAAGCAGTTTGCTTCAGAAGATAGTAGCTTCGCATTCACTTACGCTCACAAGTTCACTTTGAATCAGATTTGAGGAGCAGCCAGTTTCCAACATTCTCCTGAACACACATGCAGCAAATGGCTAATGGCAGGCAAAAAACCCACACGGCAAAAGTGCCTGATAAATCGATTCTGCCATGTCTATGGTTAATGTTCTTATATTTAATAGTGTTAGTGGCTAAGGTTAGCATTGCTTTTGTTAAGAAACCAAAAAAAAAAAAAATCTCATCACCCAAAAGAAAGAAATACCCCCACCCTTTTTAACTTGAGAAAACATGACTTGTGCAGCATTTAAAGACCCAATTTTAGCATTATTCATCTACTTGAACTGTTGTTTTTGTACTGTGCACATGCACTGGGCTTGATGCCCAGCACTGAGAGAAACAAAGGTAGTAGAGGAACAGCTTTGTTTCCATTCATAGCTGCTTGTTGCCAGAAGTAACTGACAGCAGCCAGTTACAGTAGAAAGTAGGTGTTGAAGGGAAGAGTTCAAGTGATCTGTGACACTCCAATCAGCTCATTTGATTGATTCTTGGGAAGTGACTGAGTTAACTCAGACACGTCCTGCACCAAGGTCCTGTACAATGGCAATTCCTCACTTCTGCCTCCTGGGAATTCTCAATCATATTCTGTAAGCAGAATTTTGATTACATGGATGTCGACAACTGCTGTTACAGAACAAAGGTTAAGTAGGCCCTTGGAAGCAGTCCAGAGGGGAACCCTCCAGCACCAGTAGAAATGTTTTAATTTAACAGACCTCCATGCTTTGCTTGTGTTCTAGGGAGCATCACTTCCCAGTGCAAGGGCACTACCTGATGTACATGCAGTGAAGGTACTTGACTGAACAGAACAGGCTGAGCAGAGTAACTGACATTTACCTGCAAAGAGAACCTGGAGGCTCTAGACAAAAGCAGAACCTGGCTGTGTAAGGTTCCAGACAAGCCTGTAAGATCCAGTAGTGGACGAGATTAGATAGGGCACAGCACCACTCAGACTGGAATACCACTTAACTGATGCAACTTTTGGAAGGAGGGGAAAAGAGGCACCAATTTCTGAACCACTGAAACATGCAGCACAGTTCAACTGGGGAAAAAGCATAGAGAATACTAGATCACTGCAGAGGAGCACCAGAACTGTGAGCGCTAGAAGCTAAATAATGGAGATAAATGGAAGTCAAACATCTTCCTCAAGATCTGCTTTGTTTACTGCCTGCACAAGATCTTGGATAATGAAAACCAACCATAACCTTTTTTTATGACCACCTGAGTACTTAAGCTGTTGTGTTTGACCTGTTGTTACTAGATCTTCTGGCAGCAACAAGGAGAAACTACAGTTCAACTTCGGTCTCCAAAGCAGTCATGTTTAAATCTTAAAAAACCCCCGAACATTCAGATCATTAAGAGGTTACAGAGGAGACCATTTGCGTAGAACATTTAAAATAACCCATCAAGATGCATGCCATTAATGTTGCAGGATCCCTTCCGAACCCCACTTTGGACACTGCATATTGACAGGAGCTAGATCTTCAGTCACTCTAAAAAGCTGGGCTTGGACCCATCCTCTTATTTGTATTTCTTACCAGCTAGTAAGCACCCCCTCCTACTGTTACTCACTACTAATTTTTGCATGTGCTTATTTTAACTATAATAGGGGGAAAGCAGTAATGGGACAGCAGTACACTTAAAAAAATAAGCACACCCCCAAAAAACCCAATGCAAAGCCCATACGCCTTTTCCTCCAGTCTGGGCTTCTAGTTCCAGCGACAGGAAGGCCATATGTGTCAGACACTAGAGGGAAGGTACCTGTAAGCAAAGTGATGGTGTTCATACTGCACAGTGCAGCTTCTTAGCTTGCATTTGTCCCTAAATATGTAGAGTATCTATAGCAAGCTCCAGAAGTGTCTGGGATCAGCTCACAGGAATCACAGTCAATTACAGTCTTCTACATATATAACCTATTACAGAAACTCATTTTTGGAGTCATAAATCAAATGTCTTCCTGTGCGTCTCCTCACTTCTGTCAATTCAGTGGAGCTCAAAGTAAAAAAAAAAAAAAAAAAAAAAAAAAAACAAATCTCAAGAGTTCAACTTGTCTCATCTATACAGGTATTTTCAAATCTGAGAGTCAAACTTACTCCAAGTGTGTCAACTGAAAATAATTTTACATGGCATGTACCATTTTTGTATTTATTTTGTCTGATGATACACCACTTGCAAAGGCCTTTCTTATTCAAGACAATTTTACACAAAGTCACGGTCAAATCTGAGTAAAAAAAAAAATTAAAAGAGTGAGACTCATTTCCTGCCTTCCCATGCCTTCATTCTTTCACTAATGGGAAGGAGAGGATTCTTGACACACTTTTGAAGTCTCCTCCTCACACTAAACTATCATATAACTACTCTTAATTCTGCTTATATCCAGTTCCAGTACTCCATTCCCCATTACTTCAGTGAGCAAGCTGTCATCAGAAAGTGACAAGATCAGGAAAAGTAGAACTCAAAAGTTAACAAGTGTATGCAAGATCAATGATCAAAGAAACAGCTCAAAACTACTTAGACAAAAGGCAAATTTATGAATTAAAATGGAAACAACAATTTCCAAGTGTGTGACCAAGTTTAATGATACAACTGTTCTCTGAAACACTTGACCATCAATAACATTTCATGGGTTATGATGCCCAGAATGTTACTTCATAGGTGTTTTATATGAATATTTACAAAGACTTTCAAAATTCAGTGGCACTAAACCAACAAGAACTTAAAACTTTAAGCTACAATGCTTAAAAAATGTAAACAGTTTATTTTACATAGTTGTAAAATATAAGAACTTTCTAATGCAGCTTAATTTTATCTGGAAGGTGAATATATCCTGGTGCCCGTGAACAAGGAATGAGAGAATTCTTTACACAAATATTGTGCTCCAGTGTGCAAAAAATTATATATAAGGAATCTAAAGTCCACAACAATTAAAAGACAACAAAAAAGTTTTCACGTCCTGAAGTTGAGAAATTTATAAAAACATTTACACATGGTTGCTGACCCATCAAAAACTTGCATAACTTAAAATTCTGAACAATAGCTACTATAAATTCAAGATCTGTCTCAAATGGAATTTTGTGCAAAGATCAGACTTATAATTCAGCATTTTTCCAGCTGTATCTCCAACTTTCCCTTCCCATCCCCATTCCTGACATCTAGTGGCCACAAGCACCACTAAAATCCTTTTGATATATATTCAAATTAGTGCATGTAACCAAAAGGCACACACATGTGTGAACACATTTTCGTGCAGAAACCTGTGCAGGTTAACAATTACGTTGCAAAACAACTGTTTGCAGAAAGTTTAGAGTCTAATGTTTGGCAGGATTATTCTTACACATTCCTTTCTATTCTACAAGCCCAGGTGTTAATAGGTAGACACTGCTTTCCGAGGATCCAATATTTGAGTAGCCTTAAAATAAACATTTAAAAATAAATCAGCCTGTAACATTATTATATTAGATACTTTGCTTTTGCCCGCATTATTTATGGATTTTTAATCCCACAGTACCATAGCTCTATGCTGTCAGTTGCAAAACAACTAGGATACATATTTCTTTTTGTTAATGAAGACTTTGATTGCTCCAGTAAAGTCAGCCGATAAAAGCACTTCTGTGTGATCTGTCTTCAAAGCTCCTTAATAAGGAAAGAGAATAAACTGTTAGTTCATTTAAAAAAAATTAAAAAAAAAATATCAAGAAAAGATAACGTATCACCATGATACCCTTCCTCCTCTGTTACATTCCTGTTATCTAGCCAATACTTGAAGAAACATCTGCACTTCTAGGAGAGGGACTTTTCCATTATATATTGGTACAGCTCTACCTCCTAACAGCTGAAGTGTAAAAACTGTAATCCTGAAGTAGAAAGGACAACAGCTACACCCCTCACTTCACATCCTCTCAGGTTTTAAGAACGCAACAGCTGCCAAAATGTTCAACTGCTAAGGTAGGAATATGCCACTGCATCGACTTTTCATCTCAAGAAACCCTCCCTCCCAAATGGAAAGTATTCTTCATCACCTTTTCCTCCTCTTACCATGGTATCAAGCAGAGCTCATCTTAAACACCTACCAGAGGGTATGGTATCTGATGTTTCAGAATCTTCTCCCTTACTTTCAGCTTCTTGCTTTTCAGAAGTTTCCAGTGACACCATCAAACCAGGATTGGGAGCAAAAATCGCAGAAGTGACCACTGCATTGTGCGCTTCAGAAAGACAATCCAATTTTGATTACCTTGTCTCAAGGAACGGTTAATTTTACAAGAATAGCAGGCATAAATTTTAGTAAATATCCAAGAATCTCAGTGCTAGTGGCACCAGGTAAGCTCATCATTCAAGGAGCAACTGTCATTGTTTTATAAGCTTAGGGATCTCAGAAGTTCCTGTACGTGCCTGAAACTAAGTCACAAGAGCTCCAAAACACGTTTGATATAAACACAGTCCCACTGTGTGTGTAGGCGTTAAAAGAGTTGCAATGAAAGAAAAAAAACATTTGCACTTGTTTTCAAAGCCACTTTTCCATAAAGGATCTAAGGATTGAAAATTATTTTGTTTACTACGCTTACACAACCAAGTTCTGCCAAGAAACATTACATTAATTCAGAATCTCTTACTGAAGCTGGACAAATTCTTAGCTACTCTGCCTCTTGCCATCCCAATCATGCATCTGTAGTTTCCTGTGGACAAAGTTTTCTGACAGTCCACTTATTGAAAATCCACCAATTACATTGTATCTTGCTAATAATTTGTTGAAACTAAATGAATAGAACTGCTGAACAAAAAAAGCCTAGAAGATAAAAATATTTAATTTTTGAAATCATATGAAATTCGATAAAATAAAGATCAAAAGTTGATTTTTACCTTTAATGCCTTCCCAGAAATCATTACGGTCTCTTCTTACAGATGTAAACTTGCTCAAGTCATGGTATGTACTCCAAATATAAACATATTTATCTTCTGAACCACTTACAATGTAGGTAAAGTCATGGCTAAAGATTCGAAGAAGGAAACACATTACTTTTCTTAGCTATTCAAGCAACTGTTACAACAGCTCTCCAGAAGACTTGCAGTTTTACAAGTGCAACCAGGCTAAGTTCACAATTCGAACTGATCCTTCATTTCAATGACTACAGCTCAAAAAAATAAACAGTTCTTAAATGAATGTGCGTGCAAGCTTCCTGATATTCTCCCTCTGGAAGAAAAAGTAGTTCTCATGAATAACACACAGAAGCTGTTCTCCTGCAGCTTCCGACACAGAAGAAGGTTAGTCTAACAGCTATACCCCACAACAATAAAATGGCATAACCTTTAAGTGCAGTTTGCATCTGTTTGAGTCTGGAACCTGTGTGAATATCTGAGACTGTCTAAGAGGAACTGTTTACAATACAATCATGGGCAGAAAAAAATCACACAGGTGAAAGATGAAAGGCATTCAACAGTAACCATCTGCAACCAGATGACTGTATGATACACGCTGACAGAGACAGAACAGCACCTGCAAATCCAACTCAAGTATTTACTTTTAATTTACCTACTGCATGAATACGCTACATATCTAACTCTAACACTAACTATGCTACAACCCTGTAATAGAAATGACTTAATTTGGGAAATGAATCTTGAGCAGGGGAGCTGCACAAGGTGACCTCCAGAGGTCCCTTTCCAACCTCAGCTGTTCTGTGAAACACTGGTCAGCTTTAAAGGTGCTTTCAAAAGCCAACAGCTGACAATCGAGATTATTCCTTAAGCACTGATGCCCTCCTCTGCCCAAACATCCAGGTTAAACAGATACCCAAGCGTTTCTCCCCTTTAGCTTCTGCAAGACTCAAATAAGTTATAGAACAAAATACTACTTTTGCCTCTACTCCCTCTCTTTTACTACCTTAAAACCCAGTATTTCATGACGGTCACAGTAATATACTCAAAGGCAGAAAATCATCTTAGGCCAGCACAGAGAAAGAAGAAAAAAGAATTCTAACTCAGATTTGCAGGCTGTTTTCTGACAGTGATGATATACAGGCAGTGACCAACAGCCTTGAGCAACAGTTGGGTGACCAACACATCTGCAACAATGCCTGACAAAACTAAGGCAATAAAACCTATTTATCATGGAGGAGAGAAAAGATGCGGTGTCCCAGCGCCACCAGTCCTTGCAGAGTTCCTGTATTTACAGCAGTAGTAATGGACATGCATCGTCCTGTCAATACGACAGGATTCACTCATCCACAGAAGCTCCCTGCTCATAGGCAACTTTGTCATTCTTGACCACAGCCTTTAGTTACCTTTGGACTCCGAGCCAAGTGACATTTCAGAGGCTCAGCTGCATACCAAGGTAAACAGATTACTTAAACAAAAGCCTCTGCACTTCAGCCACAGCATTTCCCAAATCCAACAACTCCATTGCTATAATACTGTCTTACCTAAAGCTGGCTTTGATTTGGCTGCTGCTGTTGACGTAACCTTTGTATTTCATAGATAAAGACAGATCTCTTAGGTCATACAATCTGATTCTGGAATCATTTGATGTCACTAGTATCTACAAAATAAATAAATAAAATTTAGAAGTGGAAACCATTAGCATGCCCAAGAAGGAGCAACAGAGTTCATTCAAACAGTCAGAATTCCCAGTTCTCTTGATAAAAAAAGTGACATAGACAAAGAATAGATCCAAAGAAGCAGAACAAGATGATGACATGTTTTTCTCTCTTCTTCTATCCACAAATAGAAGACAACTTCACTGTCAAGATCATCCTGACTGGTCTGAACCAGAACAGCTGCTCCTTACTGAAGTAAAATGTGTGCCCAAACTACAGTCGTCAATTTGCGAAGGATATTTTGGAACACATTCCACAGTAATATAGCAGAACAGCTATTCTAAACTTCTGGAGAGTCATGACCTATCAACCATGAAGCACAGATCAGAGGCCATTATCTGCTCTATAAGCAAACTGAGCTTTTCTTGGTTGATGTGAGTTTGCTTCCTTTCCACATGTTTTAGATCAGAAGTTTAAACGTACTTATAAAGAACAGAGAGGTCAATGAAAGGCTTGTCAAAATGAGTAAGGGCATTCAGCTGATCAGCCTTTTTAATGGTACCTTAGAAGTAGAGGAGACAGCAGGTTAGCAATAAGTCTCAAGGTGATGCTAGAAAAAGGGTATAGCAGAGTAGCAGTGAAATACTGACCTCTACTTATCTAATCATTTATGCAACAAAGTTGTTGCAACTCTTGGAACACCATTACCATCACATTACAGAACTTGCTATTTGTTGTCAAAAGAGCTCATGCTGAGCCCTGTTTCATTACATCACCTAGCATGCCAACGCACAGCGTTTGACACAAACCCAAAGGCACTATTAATTTCCGAATCTTCTGCATGTCTTTGGAATTAAGTAATTTCTGTGTCATTGATAAGAATACAGTATAGGTGATAGCAGCTGCTGATCTACTACTCTGAGCCAGCTGTTGACCCAACATCACCCCTGAAATTTTATATACAAGTGAGAAACTCCCCAGCTTTAGATTATGACTTTAATATTCAGAGTGTTCTTTGCTTGATGAGAATTTGACCCTTTCACCATAAGACTTCAGCTTAGACTGAAGCTAAACAAAAGGACTGATTCTGAAGAACAGAGTACACTTGTTTGGATAACAGCTTCTGAGCTCTCTGCATTTTTTTCAGCTTCTGTATGAAGCACATTTCCAAATGAATATTAAATTCAAGAGAGGTTAGTTATGCCAAAGAAATTTTCACTGAAAGCCATCTGTAAGCGTTTTCTCACCCACAATAATCAGAGCATAATGCCATTAAAAAAAAAGGTCTGTTTTACCACTACTTAGTATTGTATCAGTCTAAATCAGCAATGAGTAGTGTTCGTATTAATAGTGTTAAAAGACTTCTGATTTAAGTCAGTGACTACAAACAAGACTTAGCACAAACTTACTAAGCATTAGATACAAATATCAGACTCCAGTACTGAGCCACGGTTGCACTGAAAGATGGTACCTTATTTTCTCCAGGCAAGGGTTCAATGCCAGTAATTTTTCTTCCAACTCTATTTCTGCCTCTGGTAGAACGCACATGTATTTGCGTATGGTACTTCAAGTGCTGGAAAGATAGTAAAATGTATACTGATTTGGAATAATTGTGTAAAAACTTTAAACTATTTTGCTTCAGTTTCTAATAGGTTTGTTTCTTGATATTTAAATAAGCATGACTTTTAAGTTGCTTGTTATTTAACATGAAAAAAATACATAGCCTCAAAAACATTTTACCTCTGTGTCATAGAAGATACATCTTCCATCATATGTGCCTATGACTGCGTATTTGCCATTCTGACAGAAATTGGCAGCTGTAATCAATTTTGTCTGCCCATCCACTTCATTCCATAACGCCACTTTTTTGTCAGGAATGTTCCAGAGTCGGAGTTTCCCATCCAATGAACCACTTAAGAAGTACCTGTCATCCTGAAAGGACAAGCTAAATTAATCTCTGTGCTATGAGCATGCCCTGATTTTCTTAAAATCTTCCCGTCCCATTTCTAAACAGCTTCTCTCCAGAACTTCCCAAATAAGAGCTCTCAGATGAGTTGATTATAATGTTTAAGACAACTGAAAAGACAATGTTAAAATTACTGGTAAATGGCGTTCAATTTCTTACAGATTTTTGACAAGATTACCACAGCCAGTGTGTATACCTCAAGTTAGAAAAATATTCACTGTTACCACAGTTACTCTTACTCTTAACATAACTTAGAAAAATACTAACCTTGTCAGGAGCTGGAAGCTCCTTTCAGAGTTCTCGATACATCTACC
>NW_009259323.1:228187-246114 GCF_000687185.1 Egretta garzetta
AAATCATCAAATAAGATAGGTTGGAAGGGATCTCTGGAGGTCTCTGGTCTACCACCTCTCATAGCAAGGACAGCCTCAAAAGTTTGATCAGGCTCTAGAGGGTTACAGCCTGTCAAGTTTTAAACATCCCCAGGGATTCTGTGATCTCTGGACAATCTGTTCTATTTCATTATGATTTTTTCCACTAGTATTTAATCACGACATCCCTCACTGGAAATTGTGACTTTTCAGAAAGTTACTCAAAACTATACCAGCTGTGATGTTATAGCCAATAGACAATTCACTTTCCACATCACGCTTACAAATGTTTAAACCACATGGACACTCCTGGTGAAGCTTAATGAAGATGAACACTTAAAATTTCCAGAATATTATCCAATAGGGATATATTAAAGTGCAAAATTCTATTTAATTTTTTTTAATTGAAAATAAAGAGGGGCGGACTCTTGTAATTTCAAATTCTACCTCTCTAGAAGAAAGAGGACAATTACACTTACCCGTGGATGGAATGCTATGGCAGTGACAAAGTCTATATGCTGGAAACAGCAAAGACATTCTCTTCTTGATATGTGCCATAATCTGACAGTCTTGTCCATAGAAGAAGAAAGCAAGAAGTAATTCTGTGAAACAAGAGAATTCCATGGCTATTAAAAGACACAAAAGTAACAGAAAATACAGAAGCAATCTGATTGGTAAAGTCTTACCAATTTCTCTGTTGCCATGAAATTCAACATTTTATGCCTTCACATAACACATTTTATCCAAATTATCATTACTCATTGATGCTTTTCTTAAGCCCAGTACATTGATGTTCAGTCACAGTAAGCTTTCTGAAAAACCGTCAATGGAAATGAATACTTGGAAAGTAGTTAAAGTATTCACAGGTGAATCAGCACAACAGGCTTCAGAGGAGGGGTGACAAACTCTCCTGCTTAAGATCCTTCAGCCAGACTGTGATCTTAAAATTACAACCGTATTCCAAAGTGGAGAATTAACTGAATAAGCTTTATGTGAAACATTTTCAAAGTTAAGCACAAGGTAATTCTCTAATTTTAAGATATACGTATCTCTTCAGCAACTTTAGAATCAGTACACTGCATAAAACCCGTGAAGCATACTGAAGACAAGAAAAGCGGTAACACCATAAATCAGAAATCACACAGCTCAATAGAAATTTCTCCCACTCTAAACAATTTAACTTCACTGTGGAGTACACCATTGTAATTGTTACTAGCTTGATTTTTTTAAGTTTTTTTTTTTTTTTTTAAGACGACTTTTAATTATAGAGGGCCAAGAAGTTTGTTCATTTTATCCCAACTATTTCAGCTGAAATAAGTGTTGTCTCTACAAATCCTTTCTTATAACTCAATGATTGTTTCATATTGTTTAGATGTGTGGTTCCAATGGTAATCAACAAAAGTAGTCAATGAAAACACGGGAGAACTGTGTAGTCTGTATTAAGGTGCCTTACTTTAGACCAGGAAAGATCAAGAAGATCTGCTGTATGTCCTTTGTATTTGCAAAATGGTCGTTGACGAAAAGGGGCATTTTTATCATCTGGGTCTTCATCAACTCCACTGCAAATCTATCAGAGAAGCATATAGAAACATTACAAAGTGTTAGCTGGAAAAATTAACAATAAAGCAATTTCTGCTTACAAAAAGTACAGGGCCAATAACAACTTGAAGAACAACTCTTATGATTTTAAAATAAACAACACTGCAGTAATAAACTGAAGTCAATTTCAAGTTTTGGGTTGTGAAACATAAACCTGAAATTCCAAAATTATGCAGCTCTACATTTTCCATCCATACAGCTTTTATTCAATGGGATAAGCTTGACAGCAATTTGAGCAAACATCTGAAGATAAGCTTTTAGAACAAAGTATATCAACTTTGAAAACTGCATTCCAATTTAGAATATAAACCGTGAGTTGAAGTTTCCATGTTTCTAGTGCACATCAAGAATGATAACTTCCTAATAAAAGTCCCTTTCAGAATAAACAGGTGCAACTTCAAAAAAAAAAAACAAAACCAAACCCAAGTATAGAAGTTCCTATACAAAAATCTCTCCAGCAAAAAAACCCCCTCAAAACAGCATCCCTGGTGTGTGTGGCTAAACAAGCCTATTCACTTACCTAAGGTAAGGAAAGATTTCCAGCACTGCCCCTACCAAAGCAGTACACATTAAATAACACTACTGCTAAAATCTTTGCTTAAACCCTGATTTTGTCATGTTTCTTACACTACAGAAAACTAAAAAGAGAAACAAGAAAGCCTTAAATACATTAATTTTAATGGCAAGTTTACTAAAGTATCCAAACACTCTACAAGTGTCTTAATACTCTTGGTCAGTCATGCTCTGTTTTATTCTACACACGTGAAAAATTTAAAGAGACAGGTTTCATTATGCTTCTGAGTATCCCATTGCTGAGTTTGGCCTTCCTCAGAAAAGACATCATCAAGTCAGATGTTAACTGTAAGTAATGCTCCGAGGCAAAACACTAAGACAGGAAATTCAACAATGTAGGTTTTTTTCCACTTTACCATTTCACTCAGAAACCTACTCTGGCGGAAGGCCGCAGTGAAGCTATGCAGATTTTGTAATGCATTAAGTTTAGTCATGTACTTTCCTGCTTGCACCTCATACACAGAGGATAACAGCATTTGACTGAAGGTGTCTATTGGTAAGACAGTTTGTCTATGCCTCAAAGACACAGGCCAAGAACTGCTTAATGCGTGTTTGGATAAAGCAGTAATGAAGATCTGGCATTACAGAACAATGCAACCCCTCACCTCTTCCCCTCCCAATACTTAGTGTACATACCCCTGCATCTGTATCGGACTTCGAAGAATTCAGACTCTCTTGAGATGGGGAAGGAGAGACACGGCCTAGAACACAGACAGAAACACCACGGTCAACTCTAAGGTCCCAAATAACTGGAATTTCTAGTGTTTTAGAGCTCTAGCGATGCATAGAAAGATACCTTCTGTGTTGTATTTCATTCGCATGTTATTGAAATAGTCAAAAGCGTTCTTTAAAACCCATATTCTTACTACGTTGTCCTGTCCTGCAGATGCAAGTAATCTACCACAGTGAGAGAATTTCATTGTCCAAACAGCACCCTGTCAAAATAAAAAGACAATTGTTTAAGTTACATAAAGTGCCTTTTTCCATGCCAAAAAGTCTCTCTGTAATGTAAACTGTCAAGATTTAGGACATATACAAGATATCACAAGTAATATAAACTGTAAATGAAAACACTGAAAATGAATTGTTACGACTTGTGGATTGTGCAACATACTTGCAAAAACAACTTGAAAGAAACAATCCACAAGGCAGATTACTGTAGGAGAGGAGTTAAAGGAGCTCAGCACTACCACAGCATTCTACATAAAACTGGTACAGTCAGTAACAGCCAGCAAGCCAGGGTTCTGAGTGACTTATAACCTGCTATTCAATTTGTAAAACTGGCAAGTATTTGTAGCTGCACTTGAAGTTAGCACAAGCTGTGCTAACACTTTTTTTTTTTTTTTTAATAGAAATTGTGCTTGGTTACATCAATTCTGGCAACCAAAATGAGTACTACGTATATTTGTTAAATGCAGAATTGGTCTGAGGATTTTGCAAAGCCTGTGAAGACAACAATTCCTTCTCCATTGCAAAGTCCGAAGAGTCAGTAGTCAATAAAACACAGTACCACACCAGCAATATTCCATTTCCTCCTGTTCTTTAATGAACAGCTATTAGGCATTTGACTCTCCCAACCTACCATCCTTTTAGGATGCTTTTGGGGAATTTCCTAGGTTTTAAGAAGTCTGGCATGATGGAAATTAACACAGACAGATTCCCAGTAGGACAGGAAACTTTAGTTGTGAATTATAAGCTTGAACTCTCCAGTCACCAAACTGATTGCTGTAGGTCATTATCCTTAGCCTAACACTTAAAGATGGCGGACTGTTTCGGTTGTTGTCAGCAGAAAAATCTGGGAAGTCAGGCATGCTAGAATGTATTTCGGACTCTGCAGGGGAGCATGCACACTTCCAACAGTGATAAATAAGTAGTTTTTCTGCCTCATTCTCCACAGGCATCTCTGCAAATATCAGATCCTGGTCTTTCCCCTCCCTATCATTCTGATCCACATACCTCATTAATCTCTCCCCACTTCTGCCTCCAGATCCTATCTAGTATTTCTGTTCAATACTTGTGTTCATATCTCTAACAGGCAGACTACTTTATTTGCTGAGTAGGTCAACCCTGTTGCTCTGTGCTCAGTTCCGGTAGTGGAACATAGCCTATTTCAGCTTAAATTTGTAATTGCAGGAACCAGAAACCAAGTACCACTTGATACCAAAACTCTTTCAAGGAAAAGCACTTGAGAATCCCTGAAGCACAAGTATCTAAAGACTCTTTTTATTTTTCCTGAAGATCTGGTTAAACCAGCCAAATTTTCATTTCATGCCAGAACATTATTTTGCAGAATGAAACTGCTCTTCAAGAAGAATAAATCTGACAATAATTTCTGGAGGTCATCAAGTAGACGAAAACAAAAAGTTGACACTCAGGCTAAACAGATTCAGCAAAACCACAGATGAAATTTGAGAGACCTACCATATGCTCTCCACTGAGATCCTGAACAACTTTAATTTGTTCAAAATCGTAAGGTCCCTTGAAGCCATGTGCTGCTTTGAACTTAACTGGTCTTGTATATGGCATCCCTTCATCATCACTGGAAGAGGGATCATCTTGATCTGTATGGAAGACTAAGAGGAACACAAATTCAGCAGTACATATTGCAGCACACATTTAATCTATTAGTAACCATTTGCCAATACTTTTTGGTAGGAGATTAGTCTTGAATTAGCAAATTTTTATTGGCAATATAAAGATCTTAAAGCAAAACAAGAATACTGTTGCATCACAGTCTACAAATACATCTATGCTAATTTTAGGTTGTAGTGAATCCAAACACTTAACGCTCAAAATAAGAACTGCTATCCATTTTTGTTCTGTTCCTTTCTTTGCACCAGGTCTTGCATTCAGCAGATCCTGCGCTAAGTGATTTCTGCCAGTTTAATGCGTGCTGAAAATTACCCATTTCATTGTACTGGTTTCTTCTGACTGAATATGCTGAAATGGCCTGGTAATTTGCACATGAAGCATAAGAATTGCAAAAGAGCTGGGGCAAACAGACAGTGGCAATGTAAGATGCTAAACTGCAGCAATTCTACGGCGCTTATCTCAGGCTGTGGTTAGATCAGCTTGCTGCAGTGCTAGAAATCTGTAAGAAACACTGATGCAACAAGAAGGGGAGAATACAACTGTAGTTGGGAAATCTTTTAACAGGAGCTCAAGCTATTTGAGAATTCTAGTGGTAGCACTGGTTATCAGAAAACAAATTGATTTTATTAAAGTAATGAAGACAACCCCCACTTCTACCTTTGCTGGAGTAACTTTCCAAGAAGGTTTACATTTTGATATCCAGACAGCTTTCTGACAGCATGACAAAAATTATAGTATTCAACAGGTTTAGCTGAGAAGGTCTCTCAACTACTACTTCACAAGAATTCATCCTTGTAACCCACTAGTCTCAGAATGCCTACCAAGCTAAAGCTTTAACTCTAAAAAGCCACATCAACCATGCAGTGGCAGTATACATCCCTCAGGCAGCTTTGATTCCAACAAGCCCAAGGATAAACAGACTATTCTATTAAAAAAAAAAAAAAGTCAGTGTCACCAACCTTCATCTCGAACACTCTTAACTTTATTTACAGCACGTTCGCCATATTCTTCAGCAAGGTGCTTTGCTCGTTTTACAGATTTGCCGAGGAACTTCTTCAGCTGGGTCCTTCAAAAGCAAGGGCACTGTTTCAACACATAACACTGGCAAATTCTCATTTTTTGCTATTATAAATCAATAGTTTTGATTTGAAATGCTATATTATCTCTTTCCATTACTGCTTCTTAAAACGAGCATTTAATTTGCCAGCAGTCATGTATTTCAGTTTAACTGCAGAGCAATGGGCTTACATAAATTCAGGTATTGCTTGTACTTAAAAGGTTAACTTGTTCAGACATCAGGAGAGCTTCAGCTTAGAAAAAAACAAAACCTGCCTTTTCTTTGTAGGGACATGAAACAGCATCTTACGTTTTTTGTTTTAGCCTCCCTCCATCAGAATCGGTTTGCTGTGTCTGCATTTTGTCTTCATCATCAGACTGTGCTGCATCATTACTAGGAAATAGAGAAGTGACTGTTTAATGCAAAATCATAATGAACCTAAATTGAACGAAACATTAATAAAGTAGAATCTGCATTTTAGGATCCATCTTTATTCCTTCATTTGACACATTGGAAATACATGGACATGATGCTAATCAAGTAATAAAACAGATCTTTCAATTCTTAGGCATCACAGTACTAAAACTGTATACACACTCCAGATACCAAAGATATATTACTCCCTTCTGTAAATTCAAAACTTTAAGCTTACTGTGACACTCTCAAAGCTAAGAACTGACAACATGCATATTACATTACATTACTAGGAACTGGTAACATGCCACCTTGTTCTCATACCTTGCTTTGCATAGATCAAATAAATTAATACTGGTTAATTCTGAAACAGAAGTTTGTACATAGAAGAGAGCAGTTCTACAAAAGTGAGTTTTCAATGTCAATACAGCAATGCAAAAAACCTAAGTTGTCTGGTGTATAAATCACATCAACCTAGAACTTTGAAAAAAAACATCTAGACTGACACCATTTCCTGACAGTTAAGAAACTGTATTTTTCTATCAAAGTTTACAAACAGACTCAGCGTTAAACATTAGAAGGGCCTAAAGCCCTGCTGAGGACAGGAAAACCTCAAAGTAGTCAGCTATATTGATGACCACAGATCTTCAGAGCACCAAAGTCTTCTAAATTAAGTACTGGTAAAGCTACAGGAGGTGGTAGCATGAACAACACATAGTACTTGAACATAACTGTTTTAATTTGGTATAGAAATGACAATATTTAAAACAGAGCAAGTGCTAACTGCAGTTCAGCTGGATTTTCTGAGGTACTTGCCTGTCAAGTTCCAGCAACATCACGAACTTCCAGTTAATTTAAAAGAATTCAATAAACAGCCTAGTTCATAGAGAACTGAGAATTAGCACTCACATTAGTCAGAGACAGATGGATTGGGACTCTCTTTACTTGCACAAGAGCTGTCTCCACGTACGCAAAAACTGTAAGAGCAACAGCATCAGAAAGAGCTAAAAGCTACCACCATTCATACCTGACATATTCTTTAGTTCTCCTCATGATATGCAAAGTCAGGGGATTAATGCCTGTTGGCAACTTTTCTTCTGCCAAACTCAGGGGTATTTCTTCACCTGTATCAAGGTTTTTTATCATTACACTTGCTAGAATTTCCTATGGAAAAAATAAGATGTGAAATCAAGATGATTTTATTAGACTCCAAAACCTAGGGCGAAATGTAAATGATCTGATCTTACAGATTATTTATCTTAACGGGAAATTCCACAGGTCACTATATATTGATTTTACAAAGACTAAGTTTAAGTTAAAATTGCCTTTAGCATGTTAGCGCAAATGTTATCACCCACTATATACAGATGAACAATTACATGTTATCACAAGCTTCAACTTCATAAATCAGAAATGCAGCTGTACAGACATCAGCCACTGCCTGACACCTTCTATGCTAATATAAAACATATTATGGAATTAAAAGATTTTGAAGTCCTCCGCTTTTGGATAGTCTAACAGCTGTAGCTTAGATTTAGTCAAAGACAACCTTTACCTACAGAGAAAAAGAATTTAGACCTAACTAATACTACACAAAGGAAGAGGATTTTGGTATGATCTGTTAACGATCATACATCTGTTTAGCAGTAGCAAAAAAAGCTATACACAGATATGCACAAATAAAAACTGGCAGCAGCTTGATAACATCATTAGATTAATGGAATTTATTAACTGAAAAAACTATTTCTTAATAATAGGAAGATAATTTTCCTTTTGCTGAAGTTCCCTCACCTTGAAATCTTCTAACATGTTTGCATAGCTACAAATGCCAACTCAGATCTATTACAGCTCACGCTTTCAAACACTAATACTACATGTGACTCAGGGACCACAGACTGCTTACGTGGACAAAGCCAGCCACTCCTGTTTGCATCCCTGGTCACAGCATATAGTGGTTCAGAGCGCAGAGTGACATGTGACTACTTCAACTACTTTGACAGACTGGAAAACCAAGCACAAGAACATACTATGTACAGACCACTTCATTCATTAATACCTCATCCGTGAGCTCTCTTCCAGAATTAGACCTGGGTCTTTGTGGTCCAAGTACTTCATTTGTTGTTTGGCCATCAGCTGCTTTCCCATTTTCCTGCAATTTTGCAGACAGAACACATTATATCTCTAGCATAACGCTAAAGTGATAGAAAACGTTACAGTTATTGAACTTAAAATCATTTCCCAATACCTGTGCAGTGACTATTTTATCTCCGCTAGTTGCACTTGCCAAATCCAAAGAAGGCTGAGAATCTTTGGGCATGCCTTCTGTCACTGTACTTGGAGTTAGAAGACCACCACCTGTGAAGTTCTCTCGAGAAACTGAAGAGAGATTCATATTAGAAAGAAGAGCGTAACACTTGCCATAGACAGTCTACAGATTGTTAGAATCCTAACATCATACTCCTGAACACCCTGACAAGTCTGATATTTTAAACATCAACTACCACCAAATCTGCCTTATCAATTATATATTTCATATATAGTTGGAGGCACAGGCATGATTTCACATCTAGTCCTCCTAAGCATTACTAATAATTTTTTTGTTTTAGTAATTTCCCTAGTACCCCAGGACTACTCATTTTCATGAGACCTCAGTCTACCTCTTCATTTGTATTTCTATGCAAATACAGATTGCAGAGCTTATTTGAAGTGTGTAGCTTTTTTCAGTTTCTGTACTGATGAGGCAACTCCCCTTTGCTACAGAAGTAGCTATATTTTTAGGAAGTGTTAGCTTACAAGAACATCGACGAATTAGGAACGCGTGTAATGCAAAAAGATATTTCTCCACTTTAAGAAGCTAAGATTGTTGAAAATTTTTTTTTCCTCATTTAGATATCAACTAAACTAAAATCACAGGATTGAATAATTCTTCACTCAAAACACAAAAATAGTAACCATGTAGATAACTAAAGCCATCTAAAATATAATACTTGCCTTCTAAAACAGGTTTTTGCACTTCAAAATCCAGTTCACTCTTCTTCTTCCGGGGTGGTGGAGCTGGTCGTGCAGGTGGTGGTGGTCTTGGAGGAGGAACATTCGTTGGAGGTGGTGGCCGTGCTGGAACAGGCTTCTTTGTGCTAGCAACTATATCAGGTTCTACAGTAAGCTGCCTTGGTGGTTTTGCTGGAGGCATTTCTTCTGCTGTAGAAAGGTCTTTGGTAGATAAATCTGAAGCCACTTCTTCTAAAGCATTTGCCTCTTTCTTGTCTGTTATGTCCTCATTTTTTGACATTTCTTCTTGTGCTTCAGTTTCATCCATTTTATGGTCAGTTGCATTTGTTACTTTTGTTAGTTTATGAGTTTCCTGTTGCTCAGAAGTCAACAAAAGCTTCCCTGACTCCAATTCAGTGTCCTTACACACATTCTGATACGCCGGTTCTCTAGGATCTTCTTGTAAAGATATTTTAGCAGCTAATACTTCTGGAACACTACTAATGATACCTGCTCCAGAAATCCAATCATTTGCATCTGCAGTTGGAACAGTCAGCTCTTTTCCTCTATGGGCTAAAGAATCATCATCCAGTTGTTGTGCCTTCTGGCTTTCTTCTATAATACTGTCAATAATCTAAAAATAATAATAATAAAAAAACCCAAACCATTGTACTTTTCTAGTGCATTTCTAGGCTACACTTACCAGTCATTCTGTACAACACTCACAAGAACTCTTCCACTGAAGAGTATAAAAAATATATTCTGTTTAAAAATTCTGGAGATCTAGGTGCAGAACTAGGCATAACTGAAAAATAAAACAAAGGGACTAATTTCCATTCCTCTTTAATATACTTTGAGAGAAAGTTAGGAAGCAAGAGCTGTTCACTCTTCAGAGTTCTCATGCACTGCTAAATATGATCCTGTAAGTTACACATATAATTCAACACTGGTAAATCCTAAATATGCTTTTAGAACACTTAGTTTCATATTTACCCTTTAGACGGACACTCTTACTAACATTAACAACAAATTCTAACCTATGTTAGTTTCAGGATAAAGACAAATTATTTAATATTTCTAGTGTGATGCCAGAAGTGCAAAGCAGTATTTAACTAACCTCTTTTGAATCATCTTGTTTCATTTCTTGTACAAAGGTTTCATTTTCAGCTTTGTGTAGCTTGCTGTCTGTATCCTGTGAAAAAAACGATGGTAGATAGCATAAGATGATGGCAGTAAGTCCTTCAGTAAGATGATCTAAAACCAACATAGCTACAACAAATCAAATAGCACGAAGGACAAGAATTCTGCTACATTTTCACACATTACTGCTGTCAGATAGACGTTCAAACAGTAATGCACAGTACACATGAAGAGTTTCCACCATACACAGAGAGAAAGCCTGCACACTGTTAAACAAAAAAGGCAGTTATATTTAAGAGGTTTCAACCTGAACTAAAATAAAATTGAAGGAAGCATGAAGTTTAGAGAAACATACACATTTAACAATCTGCAGCAAAATCCATATTAAAATATTTTTTTCTTTATCACCTTGTGGGAAAAGATGCAAGAACTGTATTATCACAACATATAACAGAAGGTGGAAATTTCTAAAAAAAAGTTTAAGTCAGGCAGATCTATCAAGTGGTCACAAATATGCCTTTGAAGTTCTGATAGGGAATCTTACGTTCTACAATTTATTCCTAGTGCACAGTGTCTATTTTTGCCATCAGTCATCTTCGTGCAGATCCTTCTGAAATCTAAATAAACTGCAGCAGAACAAATGAAATGACTGGATTTAAGCAAAAGACAGACGTATTTTCAGAACGTTTGGATGAAAGATTCTATGAATATTGAAAGCTGAGTATACTACTGATGTGAAGCCAGCTTTCTGTTTAAGAAGTATAGTTGAGACATGCAAACAGCATCACTTTGGCATATTCTACCAAAGAATTAATACAAGCAATTCACTAAAGGTGGCCTTGTGTGCCAAAATAATGTAGTAAATATTTGTAATAGTTTTGTCCTATTTAATTTTAAAATAATTAATTAAAGAAATCATATTTAAGATAGGCAACCCTAGAAATACTAGAATTAGATTACACTTTGGGCATGTTAAGTATGGATATTCTATACAAAGTCTTAAAACAGAACTGAAAATATTCTAGCTGTGAGTGAACATATTCATCAAATTCTGAAAAATCTTAGGTTCAGAAAAGCAAGTAGTTTACACTATAGAAGGGTACTGCTTTAACCAGAAACCTGCTTTCACCTCTGTTAGTATGGTCTAGTAGGAACTTCATCATACGCCTCTGTTCTACAGGAAATTACTGATCACATTGCCTATAAGCGTATGTATTAGCAGTATCTAGAGGGGAATCTGATAGAATCCTTGACGTTGGAAAGGACCTGTGGAGATCCAGTGGTTCCAGCTGGCTCTGCTTTGAGGACAAGTTGCTCAGAGATGTGTCCAGTCAAGTTTTGACTACATCCAAGGATGGAGACTGCACATCATCTCCGTGCAGCTTGTTCCACTGTTTGACCATCCTGCACAGTCTATTTGGTGACCAAACCTGCAGATAAAAGCCTGTATTTGTCTCACAAAAGAGAAAAACTCCTCAGAACTGGCTAAAATAATTTAAGTTACTGAGCTTTAAGAAAAAACCCAACACATCTCAACTGATTCCCTGACTTGAGATACAGAACTGCTGTTCTACTCCTCCTTCCTGCCTTCAGATACTAAACTCTCTTCTGTTGAGGTCAGAAGTCCTCAACTGTCTCCCCACAATGTTAAAGCCCCCAAAGCCTAGCTGTTACCATTATAAACTATTTTTGTTAGGCTATTATTTTAATTCCACTTATACAGTTTTGGATACGCACAAGATACCTAATCATATTAAACAGGTATTTTAAAAGACCTCCCCCTATTTTTTTGGACCTTGACAAGACTTAAAGTAACTGTCTAATATAGATATCTAAGAAATTTCTCATTAGACTTTTTTTAGACACGTAGCTAGTCAAGTGGAATCTTTATAACATACTAACATACCATAACATGTTTGAAAAAACCACTCAACTTTTGCAGACATCCATCTTGGAGAGTTCTGACCTCAAGAAATGACATATCATGCAGACAGCTGCAATTATAGAAAAATTCTTCCTCCTTCTCTACTCCCTTGCCTTCCTTCCATAATTTTTTCCTAATCTAAATGCAAGTTCTACTTTGCTTTATCACTAAAACCTACCTTCAAAGGTATGATGACCTAAATACTTAAGTGTAATCAGTGTCTACAGAAGCCCATTATATTAGTTTCTAATTTTATTGACATTAAACTCACACACCTGTTAAACTTTGGACTTAGGAAATATTTCTTACCCTTTCCAAGACAAACGATACCATTAGTCACACATTCACTCAGCTGATATGGTACCAAGCAGAGAAGCAAGTACTTTTTCCACCTTCAAAAACTTAGCTTTGAACAAGTGACTTAGGAAGATACTTAAAAATTAAAAACCCCTACAAGCAACATGCAGAAATTCATAGCTAATAATTCAGTCAACAAGACATTAACATTAGTTTTGAAGTTCATTGATTTCACTGAGTTTAGTCAGAATGATAGAGTGACATTTCTTGAAAGGCTTACACATGTAATACTTAAACATCGAAGGGACATTAAGTAGAACATAAAATAGGGGATAAGTAGCTGTTCCCTAAGAGATACCGTAAAATGCAGTATCACTGCAAAAAGATTATTGATTCAGAGCAGAGTGCTACTGACAAATCAGAAACACTATTTTCACTACAATTTCCCAACTTTGCAGACAAAATATGAAGCCTTCTTTACTCTACGTAAGAGTGTTGCACAGCATCACCTTCGGCCCTTCTGAGACCAGGAAATGAGTGTTATTTGTACAAGGTTCCAACTTCTCACTTTCTAAATGTGTGCCAGATTCAGCTGCACTGTCACTATGCACAGATGCAGCATACCAATTACCTGCGTGGGAAGTGGCAATGCTGTCTCATTAAGCTAAATATAGTGTTTTATCTTCACATAACCTGGAGGGAAGGCTTTCAAAGTACAAACACTAAGATTTTTCTTATTCTGAAGACAGAAGAGAGCAAAGTCAACTATTTCATGTAAATCTGGACCAAAAACCAAGCGCTGCAAAGACTTGCTTCTACTCAAAAATCACTTGAAAGAGAGTAGTCTAGTAATTAAGTAGAGTTCAATTAAATTGCACATATACACTTCAGAATAAAATAGCTTCAAGATATGTTAACATACCCTAAATAAAAGTAAAGCTGGAACTTCAGGAGACATAAGCACAACGATTGGTACCTACAGCAAGGAAAGCCTATAATTTCGTGTCTGTGTAGATGTCAGGGCTACCGTAGCACACCTACTTCAGGTAGAAAAGCTCAACATTATGTTCATCAACAAGTATTTGGTTGATTTTAAGAAGAAACTCACCTTTAATACATGGGATCCAACTTTTGTTGGTGACCTGTTAGAAAGAAAAGACAGACTTAGGTAGAGCTCCAAGAAAAAAAAATATCTTGACAGTAAGCTGTATATTAAACAGTCTATAATACAGACTTCCTTTACAGCGAAGCTATACTTGCTACTTTAGACCAGCCACAAAGTGAATGCTTTTCATAACTCTCTTTGGAGCCTTTTGTGTAACGGAGTGGTAAGTGCTCAACTGTCTACAATGCACAGATCCACAGCTTCTACAATCCCCGAGTTTCTCAGCAGAATCTTCTAGAAATCATATTTCTATCACCCTTTTCTAATAAACTGATGCTATGCCAAGTACTGATGTAAAAACATTTCACATTACAGAGAATTTAAAATTAGCATGTACAGGGAGCACAGGGTGGACATCAAAGAAACCAAAACTCTCAGAAAACAGAAGTACAAATGCTCTAGTAGCTTGCAAACTCTCATCTGTAGAGTCAACACTATCATAGCCATTCCGTCCTTCAGCCTCTCTAGTAAATGTAAGGTCTTGTTTCTAATCATGACACTTGGTATAAATGTAAGTATTTACATTGTAACAGGAGGGAACTAGTTTTGTACTACTTCCCAAAACGCACACTCTGAAACAGTGAATTTACGTTAGCATCCACTCACATGTAATCTCTCATTTCACTAATTACATGAAAGAACAGGGTATCTTAGGGGAATGGTATTAAATAATTACTTCTCTTCAGGTCACCGCTCAATCCAATCAGTGAACGGTCAACTTACTATATCCTCAACTTACATTTTCCACAAGATTTTCAGAATTCTAGCAGATATTTAAATATTGATCACACTGCTTGCTCTGACTACAGGAACTTACTCGTATATAAAGATGTTGAAAGGCTGGACCAGACGATATTTCGAGGTCCCTTCCAAACCAGGCTGTGCTAGGATTCTATTTGTTTGTCAGTCACAAGCAGAGACCAAGTTACAGATTACTTCCTTAAAAGCTAACTACAAATATACTACAACCTGGATTGTACGACCATCCCAGCTGGCTACCAGGGTCAGCGACACTCGACAATCTTGTACCAAGGAACAGAGACAAATAGAAAGATCTCAGTCTAATTTGCCCTTCCTGCCGCCAAAATGATGGTTTCAAGGGACAATACCTTCCAAAAAAGAAAACTATTTCCACTTCATTTTTAAGAATTTCAGTTCTTCTCTCTATTACTTGAAAGCATTCCATCACAAAAAGAAAAGATCACATTCATACAGTGGAGTTAAGAAAAAAGTACAGTGGATTGGTATATAAAGACCGTATCATTTGTAACTAATTAAACAACTTAAACCTAGGTGCCTCTGTCCAGATATAGACACTTAAGATGCACAATATCCGTAACACTGTTTCAAGGCATAATCCTCCTAGAAGGTGCTAACCCCAGCATGCCAAAAGAGCAAAATCAGTATTTTGACCTGAAAAAAACCCCATATATTTTGTCTTCCAAAATATATTGCTGGGAAAGGCCATAGTGTGCGTTGAATTTCTAGTTACTGAAACATCAGTTCCATTATCAACTCCTGGATTTCCTTAGAAATAGTGGTAGAAACACGTGTCAGTTCATTAAATCCACAAGATTACTTTAACAATGAAATATATTTATAATTACATTAATGCCTACGCTTCAGCAAGGCGTAGGGTCCTATCATACAAGGCACTGCTAGGACTTTACAACCTAAATAAAATGCAAATCCCTCAACTGCCAATAGATACTTTTGTTTTCTATAGTGACACTTACCACCAATTAGCATGTCACTGACGGTACAGGAAAATCATTCCTCCATTGGTAACACAAAATACGAAGTTCAGAAGACACTGCTACCCTTTCAGACTTCTTTAGCTAATTAGCTTTGTGGAAAATCTGCACTCAGACTAAAACAGATGCTATTTCCCACTCTCATGCTTTACCTTGGGAAAAAGCTGCCCAAGTGATAAAGGTTACAGAGATTGACGGTATATAATATAACATAGCGCTGGTAGCTTGATACGGCACATATACATGTCTTACCTTAAGGTGAAGCTTTGTCCTTGAAATTACATGTTTTTAAAGCATTGCAAAGCTTCTGTAACCATTTGGCAATAATACCACTTTCAGATCAGTTTACAATATAGCCAAGTAAGTTCACTGGCTTGCCTGAGATTCTGTGAGCTATGTGTTTGTAAGCACCATCACTCCCTTAGTCACGATCAGTTCCTGCTTATGTGCTACTACATTTATAAAGACAAACTCAGTCACAGAATAAGTTTGGTAATTCTCAAGTCTCTTGTAGTTCAACATTACTCTGGAATGGTCTCACCTTCCCAACCACCTGAAGTTACCACCTTCCCCGCTCCCCAGTTTTACTTTAAGGCCACTAGCTTTATGGATGCAGTATCTGAAATGCTTGCATTTTTTAAAAAAGTATACATAGTGGCAAAAGCATCTGAAAAGATTTATATGAAGATAAATCCAATGATCAAATATTGATTTTGATTTGAAAGGTCTGTAGCTTTACAGGGTTATCAGGTTATCATCAAGACCGAGATATGCCACAGAAAATGTAAGGCAAAAACTTAATGTTGTTGTCTAGTATGATTGTTTAGTAAACACTGGGAATTAAAAATTGCTAACAATAGATCTTGTAGACTGCACTTCACATAAAGCACTTCTAACAAGTTTTCTTACATGATATCACTAGAACACCAGTTTAACAAAGGAGGGGTTCAAGGTTATCTACAAACAAAATTCAAAGAAAAATCCCATTTCACCTGCACAAACATAGCCAGATGCCTGATTAATCTGAAAGTCAAATAAACTCCTGAAGAACTTTTTTTTTTATTTATTCAGCTGTCAAATTCATCCTAATACTGACCAGACTACAGGAAGCTGCCATTCCCACGATCAGGTAGCTCCAGCCTAGTGCCTCTTCTGAGTAAACTTCACATTTTCAACACATTGCTGCTAAGTTTTGTGACAGAAAACAAAACACTCAGCCTGTCAAAAAACCACAATGATGTGAATGACCGGCCTTGGTCAAAGCCCAGAACCACACTGCCTGCTTTCCGGGCAGGATGTACGTTGTTACACAGCAGGTGTGCTAACAGGCAGATGGAAAGAGGTTTGCAGTGTACGTATAGCAGCAGTACACTGCTCACAACACACAGGTTCGGCAGCCAGCCCACTAACTGTATTTGCTGGTGTCCTTAGCTTGCAGAAGCACCCAGTGTTTTCCTCCCTCTAACCTATGGCTGGCCTGGAAGCTACAATTATTCGTGATGCAGCTCTCTGGGGCAGTCCACACCTCCAAAACCACAAGGATTCATTACGGCAATGCACTGCTTGGGCTGCCCTCGGAAAGCATTTGGGAACTTCAGCGAACTCAGAACACAGAAACTTGTCTACAGCGCTGCAAGTCACTACATCAACATAACTAACACTTCACACTCCATCTGTTTGCTGCCAAGACCAGTTCTGCATGTTGGCTAAAATACAAAAAGTTGTACTAAGCACGTCCCATGTGTCAACAGGGCACAACTTAACATTATCTATCTTCCTACACAGGAGAAAACTAGATTCTTCAGGAAAAGCAAAGTGACTTGAAAAAGATAGGACTATTGAAGTTAGAATTCAAGAATTTAAATTAAGGTACCAAAGGATATTTCTCATTGTCTACACCAGCTCATGAATCCAGTGCCTTTGGTTTCTCATAACAATTTTTCGGATATGAGTACACTAGGAACAAACTTGCCCCTTACTGGTTAGGCATATGACATTCAAACTATTAGGTTTGGCAGTTCTTGATTTCAGAGTGGGTGGATCACTTTTCTTATAAATAAGATATCAGAGGGTCTGTCACATGCCTGCATCTAAGCAAGTGTGCCTTACTTCATATTTTCCTTCTCTCAAAACTGACATCCTCCTTCATGGGACAGCTCGTGCCTATAAATTTCAGGGTCTTTTTCTAAATCTTTCTACAGTTATAGTCTTTTGAAAGCAGAGTGACAGAGGTTAAATAAGGCCATCTTCTGTCACACTACCTCTCCACTCCTCTGGCTACACAACAAATAGATGCCTTCACTGACCAGTCCACCTAGATAATTTTTCTAGGGTCTAGAAAAGCATACAGGAGCAGACATTGTTTGGGCTCTAGTTATCTAACGGATGGACACTCTTCGCACACTC
>NW_009259323.1:246132-248327 GCF_000687185.1 Egretta garzetta
AATTACACACAAAAGGCAAGATCTACAGCAGCAGTGAAGCATGCAGGCCTGGCCAGACGGGATACAATAGTCTCCAAACATCTGGTTTAAACACACTTCACCTTATGGAAGTTATCAATCCAGGAGAGCTATCCCAGTCCATTATCATCTGAAAGAAACATTTTGTAACAAGTTCTGTAATTTTTGCTAATTAGTTCTTAAAGAGCACCAGTTATATATTTGAAGATGCAGATAATGGTGCTTTCCTTGAGATAGGGGCTTAAGAATCAGTACCTATTGCCTTAAGAGTAGGAATTGGGAGCTTACATCCAACTTGAAAATTCCACTTTTCCACATCACATGAGACAATTAATAAAACAAACAAATAGCAAAGTCATCAGCAAGTTTACGTAAAGACTTGTCACCACTTTCAGAATTTCTGTATCAGCATTTATTAAACTTCCCCACACAGAACTTGAGGCAGGGGGAGGAAGCTACAAACCCCACATTTTTAATGAGGGCAAATATATCTACACCACTTTGCTAAAAACTGGCTATAGCAGATGCTGCCAAAAAGGATTCCCAAGTGGTTTTGCTGATCATCGGAACAATGAATGCACAAGGAAATGCCTCAAACTGCAGAGGGCAATATGTACTTGTTTTCAGTTGCCCTTCCTCCCCATGAGACAGTTTTCATTTTTTTTTTTTTTGGTGGGTCCCAACTCTACACTATTAAACATGCACAGGTCTCAAAACTACAATCTACAAGCCTGCTTCCAAGAAGTGTCCAACGTAAGTGTGAAATTAGCTCTTAAGACATCTCAAAGCTTATTTAGAGAAAATACTCTCCGTATTGTTAGCACGGATTCAACAGCAGACCAAGTTACAGATTCAGTATCTGTATTGCAAACTAAGCCCTCTGAGATCACCTCCTTATTTGACTCAAGCTGACAGGATTCTACTGACTTGAGTCAATGATCCATCCTTGTAGGTTACGGAAGAGCAAGAGAAAAATTAAAAGCATCTTTCATTTTAATTTCTAGTGAGTGACTTCCTATTATTGAGTGCTGCTTAGATACAGGTGGGGGAAACCTGCAAAGCCAGGACATATGGCACTATCGGTATCAACTAGATGTAGGATGTGCAGTTGGGCCAGACTTAGTGGCTCACTTCCACCAAAAGGCCTGTTTCCCCCCTCCTGCCTGTGGCTTCTAGTCACACAAATCTTATACCTTCACCCTCTCCTGTCCCCATCCTGCCAGGTTCCAGCTGTTTTAATTTCTAGAAACAGCAAAAACTATTCAATTTTTCAGCTGTTTTCAATTACTTCAAGTTAAAGCAACTCATAGAAGAGCCTGATGATCACTAGTGCCACAGTTGGAGCAAAACCTCATTTCAGCACGAGTGCTTGTTCATTTAGCTTACCGCACCTTGCGGAACTGTATGCCAAGACGTGCTACCTAAAAACCTAACTTCAGAAGAGCTTTGATACAGGATGTGTGGGTGAGAACAGATCCAGTCTTCCCTTTGTTGTAGGCATCCAGTGACCACCAACACACAGATTAAAACAAGCCCTTAGTCAATTATTAAAGCTTCAAATGGATGGATCCCACAATCCATATCTCATCGCTCTTTGAACAAGCTACACGAAACCTCATCCTGCAAGGTCAAATAATGGAGAGGTTTGGTCCAGACTACATAAAAAACAGAACCGGTACAAGCCATAACCTGATTAGCACACAGCCAGAAAGAGATATTTACAATTTCAAACGAGGGAGCGTATTTGGCTAACATCGACACTATGGTGAGACAGTTCACTCTGAGGTAAGAGCAGTAGGAATCTATGTTATAAATGCTGTTAAAGCTTCACTACACAGAGCCACACACTGGCTAAATACAAGCAGCATCAAAGCAACACCATTAAAACCAAACGACAGGGCACACTAAAAGTTGCCGTACAGGCAGCAACCGCTAGCCTGTTGCTGAAGGAGCCCGCTCTCCTCTTTTTCCTCAGAAAATCTGTGACTTTTGTCGTATTTCAGGCATTAGCTCGGTCGGTCCCGATTTCATCCCCACACGTCTTTTCTAAAAGCCAGCTGCTGCCCGCCCGAGGAGGGCAGATATGATCTCATCAAGATAATGGCTACTGCCATCCGCACCGGCCTCCCAAAGCACACCCAGAACTGCCCCACTCCTCCGCAGCCGCTCGCCTCTCC
>NW_009259323.1:248904-262418 GCF_000687185.1 Egretta garzetta
TGCTCTTTCAGGGCGCTGACCGCGACCCCTGGGGCGATGCGCAAATCCCGGTCGCTAACTCGGATGCGAATGTTCATCCCTGCCGTTAAACGCTGCCAGAACACTTGGTTAACGAAGGCGAGCGAATACGCAGTGGGAAGGGAGGGAGAGGCAAGTCTGGTTTTTCTCCATCGGCCTGGCCGTAGAGGGAAACCAGGATGGAGGGGGCAGAGTCAGGACGGAGAGTTAAGGTACTCTATTAGACGAATTGCTGAGGAATTTTTAAAGGATTTTTTTTCTCATTAACTTCTGTAATGAATGTTTGAAACCGGTAGCAGGAATTAAATTACATAGTTCCGTATTTGATTTTCCTTGTATTTTCCTTCCAATAAATTGTCATGTGATCTTCCAGTCGTTCATCACATTATGAATGGTCAGACATTAACTCGCGGAGGAAGGCGGCTTCCCTTTGAAACCTGAAATGCTTTTCCTTTTAATATCTGCACAGCGATAGGCATCTGTTTCTGAGCCAAAGCAGTATTGCTCCATTGACGCGTGCCACCATGACAGGCTGATAATAATTTTAGGCTTCCCTCAACGTGCTCTGTGTGCTGACCTCCCATCCCTGGTGCTCTCTGGCACCCTTAGCTGGGCTACAGCTCTTTTTCATGTGTCCTCTTTAACTTTGAACAAGCACAGGGTTTTCCAAAGCAGCAACACAAACTAGAGCTCGCTCTCTATGTTCTTGTTTTTGTAAAACGGGTAAAAGCTCAATAGGTTTCAGGTGGCTACCATTGTCAGATTGGTCAACAACAGAGGTGCTTGTGCATACTCCAGCACGCACACACACACCTGCCCTTGTGCGTGGCATGGGGCTACATCCTCCTTTTTCCTTAAAAAATCATGAAGCTTCTCAGCCAAACTAGCAGAAGGGCTGGGATGACAGGAATGAGACAAATTGGAAACACATGAGCAATTTCTCTGATTCCTCTTAAAAACAAGGAAGCATGAGCCTAATGTACACCGTAAGCTCTTAATGTGGAAGGATTTGGGCAAATAAGTAGTACAGAAAATTACTGACTTGTGATTCATTGCTCACTGTTCCTGCTCTAACTGATGACCAAACACGACGATTGCATTAGCGTAAGTAGGATGGTCTCTCTAAATTATTAAAGACAACAATGATGTAACCTTAGCTGGAAAGGTAGATGGTTCTAGAAAAAGTGCTATTGAAAAGCATCTTGAATTGGTTTATCAGTTTGTCAGTAACTGACAGCAGCTGCACGAATTCTTGTTTTGTTAGGCAGAGGAAATTATATAGTTGCAGAATTAAGAAACATTCAAATAAAAGCTCAATTCTGGCATTTAGTCAGGCCTACATGATGATTAAAATTCAGCCTAACTGCAGTGATCTTGACCTTCCTGCTTCAAACCCCTTTGCCTGTTGCATCCAAGTGGCTTCTCAGAGGCTGGTAGAGCCCCTAGACCAGGAGGGTCATAACCACGGCTCTGCTGTGACACAGCCCAGCCTACCTTTGTCCATGGAGGCAAATACAATATTGGCTATGAAGGTCTCATCTAAGCATCAGGAAACCCACTGGCCAAGACAGAGCCTGAAGAAGAAGGTGCTACTGCTGCCTGTCAGGTGCTGGTGGGGTTACGCTCACTCCCAACTCCGCAGGGTCTTGCTGGGGCTTTGCAGAGCGTTGCCAGGGCTGACTGCTATCTTTGCTGTTTGTAGAGATCAGCAAGAGGACAACTGGGTGTAACAGGGACAAAGTCTCCAGAGACAGAAGATAAAGGTTATAATTAGTGTTTACAAACCACCCGAGAGGGGTGTTTTCTTCCCAGGGTTGGCACGGCCCTTCCCCAGGCTGCAGGCAGCGATGAGCACTGGGGTGGCAGTGAGCATTAGCGAGGGCTCGTCTCACTTTGCTATGCACGTGCCTTGCATGCGCTGATGAAAAGTGGCATGCTTTGGCTTGGAGGGGCTGCGGTGGCCAGCTCTGTAAGGACTGGGCTGTTAAATCCTCAGACTTACACCTATCATGACCCCTGGGTCAGTTGTCCCAAAAGCCAAACCCATATGGGAAAGAAGAGGAGGTCATAGCTAAAAATCATTATGAATGGCAGACTCTGCGGCATAGCAGATAGTACATTTGCTAGGATTTTCTAATATAAAATAATACACAGTTGAATTACTTGAATTACTTTCTGGCTTCTATGTACTGCTCAACAGATAGTCTATGCATTTCACACCCGAGTGAGCACAGATTGGTCCCAGTGCTTCCCCAGTACCCCGTGGCTGAGCCCGGTGCCTGCTCCGCTCCTGACTGATGATAGTTTTTATCTTCTTTGGCTTAGACATGAGCTTTTCTCAAGGACTCCCATGAATCAGAGCTCACATGTCAGCTTGTCCTGAGCACCCTGCATCCTACTAAAATCACCGCTGACGTGTGGAAGTTTTCCAGTCTTTTGCCACGTCCAGGCTGACTTCTAGCATGAAGGGTGGTGTCTGCTTCAGTGTGTGCTGCTGCTTTTCTAGTTCACAGGCCCAGAAAGCACAAGAGTCCCTCTCAGTTGCCTCCTAGCTCGTTTGCTAGCAGTGCTGATGTTGGCAGATAGGTCTTGCTCCCACTAAATCTTAATATACTCACTGCAGACAGATAGAGGGTAGCTTTGCAACCTCTGCAAAATATTACCAGTCTCCTGATTCATCTAGTCACCTACGGACATAAGCTCTTAAAGCAAAATGATTTTTTATCATTGCATTTAAAAAATAAGGGCAAGAAGTATGTTCAGGGAGAACTTGGAGCTGGTTCCCTCCTGCAGCAGAGCCAGTGGGCGATCTCGTGTGTGCCCTCTGGGTACAGGGAGAGGTAAGGGGGAGAGATGTGCTGGAAGCACTGCTGGTCCCGCATCACCCATGGGGAGAAAAGGGTCACAGTCAAGCCCAGAAGATGTGGCTGAACGAAGAATCGCACACAGGTCTTCTGCATCGTATCCCAGGCCTTAGAGATGCTTACCTGTGTGAACTTGCTCCCCTGGGATATGGAGTTTGGTGAGAGTGGGAGACACAAAGATGATCAGCGGTGACAACTATGTGGAGCTGTGATGTGGCTTGGGAGTGATATCAATGGTCAGATAAAAGAGGGTGATTCCCTCTGATTTAAACTTCTGAGCACCAAGCCTGTGCTGGTCTAAGAGGAGCAGAAAAACAAGAAAAGCTGCATACCTCGAGCACAGAACGAAGGAGCATCTATCTCTGCCAACTCGTTTGACAGCCCATTGATGTAAATCATGATTTCTGGTTCTCTTTGTGAGAACTGCTCCTTCCAAGCACTCCAAACCAGTGCTGACTCACTGCCACGGCTCAGGCAGCTTCCCCCGGCACCCACCACCACAGCCATCATGGTCATGTCGTGGCACCCTGGTCCCTGCACCGTCTGGGGGAGAGGGGTTGCTGGGAGGTTTGGTGGGGTCACGGCTGTCTTGCACCGGCCGCTTTGTGCAAACAGTGGTCACACAGATTACAGTTTAACTATGCACAGAGATAACAACAGCCTGGCCCTGTCTTTAGAGGTGTCCTGTGGCTTCTCTTGCACCAAATGGCATCCTGCATGTGTGTGTCCGCACATGCATGGGGTGCAGACATACACATGCGTAGGTATGCAGACACGCATGCACGCAGCACGTTGTTAGGGCTGACACGCCAGGAAAGCATGGCAGGGAGCGAGGCAGAGTGATGCAGGATGCAGCAGAGGCTGAGCAGACCATGAGGAGCTGTGTCCCAGCTATGACCATCCAACTGCTGCTTGTGCACAGCTTGGGCAGTCAGACAGAGCTTGTTTTCAGAGACGCTTTTGTGATTTGGTCTGGATTTCCATCACTTGTATCTCCTTTTGCTTTCCCTTGCTTTTTCCTCCACCCTGGCCCAGGTGGAGGCCTGGCAGATACACTGCTCCCTGGGGTTATCCCAGTGCACTTATATACCCCATTGCTGCAGGCTGTTACAGAGCCTCCAGAAATTAGCACCACCCAAAATGGTGTGGGAGAGCCAGGAGGGTTGTGGGAGGATGAGGAGGGGTGAGCAGCTTTGGGAGAGTATCAGCAATGAGAGGAGGCAGGGGAAACTGGAGGGGGGAGGCCAGATCCCTATGAGCAGGGAGCCAAATGCTATGGGGGAGCTCAAATAATCCTTCAAGGGGGTGAAGTAACGTACTGAGAAATGCAAATATGGGGACAACCGGTGGAATGGTGTTCAGGAGAGGAAAACCTGCACTGGGAAATGCTTTGTACCCATCTGAGGGCTCCCACACAGTCCTCCCCAGAGCACCCAGGTAACAACAGCAACAAAACCCCCATAAATAACAAATCAGATCAGTGCAAACACACCGACAATATATGCAGCCAAATGTTCCCTGAAAAAGGTGTGGCAAGGGAGAGAGACATAGCAATGTTGGCTGTGGCTGCTACAGTGCATGGCAGGTGTGGAAACACAGACGGTGGCATTTGCTGGCTGCTGATCACTAAGTCACACTGCAAGACCTGTGCCTGGGCTGTTTGCACCAGCAGGGACGAAACAGGTCTGTATTCGTGCAGGTTATGAGGCTGGCAGAGAGCACATGGTGCTGTAACATGCTCCTTGCTGGGAGCACGGGAAGTGCTCAGCACCAGGGACTCTCTAGGAAAGAAAATATCCCATATAGCTGTGAAATGCAGATGTGGAAAATATTTTCTCTGAATAGACTGGATAGTCTTTCCCTGTTGTGATTAAGAGGAAAAGGTGCTCTGACATAGAGACACTTTGCAGAGTTGGTTATGTTGGAGGGTTTAGGCTCTTGCCTAACTGTGGGAGCAAGACAGGCTGCAGCATCCTTTAGTGCCAGTTTTCTTCTGTTTGCAGCCCTGATGAAGTAGCAGGTCTTCAGGAAAGACAGATTTCCCTTTATTCCTGAGACGACAGGCTGGAGGAGTCATGTCCCAGGAAGACATAACCTGGGGCATAGATGACTCCAGATGGGTGGTGAGACTTTCCCATAATAGAACTTTTCTGGTCCGTCAGCAGTGCCAGTGCAGCCCTGCAGCCATGAGAGGAGCAGTCAGTCAGGGCTGCAGCCTCCTGCCTTACAGGGCTGTGCTTCCCGCGCCCAGAGGTGCTCAGCAGGGTATTTGTTATGCAGTTGAAGTTGTTGGCTTGAATTTTCTCTGCAAAGGCCAGTCCCACCCTGCGAAAACACAGCAAGGAGTCACCTTTCCATGGCCCGAGAGGTGGAAGGAAGAGGGATCAGTGCCCACCAGGACAATGGTGCCCTTTTGCTCCCAGCACAGGGTGAACCCAGGCCGGACCCTGCCTCCATCCCTGCCTCCATCCCACTGGCGCGGGGATATGGTGCCTGGAGCTGCGCAGCAGCGGCTGGTCCCTCGCAAGCAGGAGCCAGGATGGGCTGAGCAAAATTGGAAGTGTCTGAGGGTTTTCCCTGCTTCCAGAACCAGAGCATCAAACTGGTTTCTTGGAAGTGAAATAGCCTTGTTATGGGGAGCTACCCAAAGCGTGAAACAGGATGGAGTGCAGCTACTAAATCAAAGGTGAGGTACAGGCTCGGAGCCTGCTGAGCAGAGTAAAAAATGGTCGAGAAAACCCGATCTATCTCTCTAAGTGCCCTCCCAAAACTCAGCCTGCACATGGTTTTGTATTCAAAGGATTTTCCTGCTTCTCTGACTTGCACTACATCATCTGCTCCCACAAACAAACCAATTTAATGACACAGGCATGCTTTTATTAATTCTTCCTGGCACACTGACAATTTCTGCATGTGCAGATGAGTTGTGTCTCACCTTTTGCCAGAGCAAACGGTCTGTCCTCCAAATTGCCATACTTTGTTTTTGTCTGAAGATGCTCTGTGGATGCATATGCTTTCACACACAATTGTTACAGTTCTGTTTTCTCTATGCTCCATCATGAAATGCCTAAAAGCGTACTGCTAGTTTACAAATCAGAGTTGCTGCATCACTGCATAGTGGAGCTGTGAGTTACGCTTTCCTCTGGAGATCTACTTTTGTTCTTCATTGCAGCTCACCGAAAGTCACGATGAAAGCAATGCACACTAAAAGAGGGTGCGTTTGCTGTTTTTGTAAGAAAGAATTGTGAGCAACTTGCTTTGAACTGAATTTTGTCAGGTTTGAAAAGGTAATTTGCTACTTGTGAAGATTAAAAAAGAATCCAAAATGAATGCACTTGTTGAATGAGAAACAAGTAAGTAGCTTTTACTAACGTGGCTTCACAGAACACTTATGTTTGAAAGGAAAGTAGAAATAGAAAAGACATTAACATCACAGTCAAGGAATTACATTGCATACATTTTCTGTATGGGACCCAAATTCACACCAAAATGGCTGCATCCTAAAAACACAAAAATCAGTCAGATTTCTAAAGGTATAACAACATCACAAAGTACTGCTGTGTCTGGAAGTTATGACTTTATGTATGCCATTAACACAAAGCCACTCAGTCCTAAGAAAACTTCTTCTCTGATTCCTGTCATCACGCCTATGCTTAATAACCCGTAGGCACTGGCCTGGGCACTGCCTCTCTGATGTGGCTCAGGGAGAAGCCAGACTCTCCCGGGCTACAACCAGTGGGTCAGTGTTTTTAACTGAGATTTTATCAGCTATCCGTCTCTGGCTTAGACTCTGTTCCTCCACAGAACAATTGGCAACGGGACTCAGTCCCATGAAGAGAAGAATGACTGTAAGGAATTTTACCTGGAGAAAAATAAAGCTGTTTTGTCACACAGAGGTATGCGCCGGGCAGAGCGGGAGCTGGAAGTTAGTAACTCTGTAGGCAGGACCTGTGCTGGAGCTGGCTCAGATTTGGGGCTTGCAGCTGGGATTTCAGTATTCCAAGTTTCACTACTAAAACTTTTGCTTTCCAGATCAGCTTCTAGTGGCCCCGTGGCTTGCTGGGGCTGTGGGCTCAGGAGTTCACGTGTGACCTCACTTGTGAGCCTGGATTTGCCAGTGTGTGTATTTGCACCCTCCGGGACTGGGTTTCCAGATCTTTCCTCATAACTTGCATTCTCTTCGACAAATGCACCAGCCGCTTTCTCCAGCAGCTCCGTTACCTGTCCATAAAATGTCCATAAAATGCTGAGGAAGCACTGGCATTTTCTGGGAGGTGCCGTAGAAATGCTGTAATGCCCAACCACGCCAGTGTGAGTCAGGGTTGCCATGGCAGCCCCAGCTTTGAATTCTCATGCTTTCATGGTTTTCTGCCTCAGCCTTGGTATAGTATTAGTTGAACCCTGGTCTCTCTCTCTCTCTCTCCCCCGCCCCCCCCCCTCTGTATTTTGATGATAATTACTATTTCCTTCTAGTGCTGCCTTCTGCTGCTTTTTTTCTTGATGGACTCTGGGTCCCAGAGCAAATTAAATAGTCCATTGCTGCTCTCTTCAGTGCCCAGAAACAGTGCGTGGTGAGAGTATTCATGAGCCTGGCTGGCCAGATGTGGGAGAATAGTCTGAAATGGGTCTTTTGAACTTTTATGGAAAGAATCCACAAAAACCCCACTCATTGAATCACCTGCCCCATGCCTGGAGGTGAGCTGTACTCGCTGGTGCAAGAAGCGATGGCGGCAGAGGACAGAGACCGGTGGAGAAGACCAGGTGGATTGCAGAGCGGTGCCCACAAAGGGTGCAGTGAAAGCTGGAATAGCGGCAGTGGAAAGCAGAGGTGCTGGTGTCAAATGAGCCAGAGCCCTCCTAGACCAGCATGGTATTTGCTGTGGTATCTCCGGGGCACCCCAGGGACTGCACTGCGGCTCATCTGTACTTAATCTCATTCTCTTTTCTGCTTTTTCCTTGCCAGCAGGGAGTGTGCCTTATTCTGCCATCGCCCTCTGTGCGAAGGATAGCACAGGGTGCAGCAAATTCCTGACATACACTCCCATTTGTGCCCCTTTGCTGCTGAATATGTTTTTTAAATTATAGCCAGCAGAAGCAATTTATTTGTTTAGTGGTGGCCAGGAAGCATACCCGAGGGAGATCTCTGAACATGACCACAAAGCTGATAAGGATTAATGGTAGATGATAGAACATTGGATAAGGCTATTCCCACATTTGGGTCAATATCTGCTATTAATAGCATGCGCATTAGGTAAATGAATATCAGGTTATTATATGTTATTATATTTGATGAGAGCCAGTATTTACTTTTCCTCTAAAGACTGCTGAGGACCACATTAACACTGTTGTTTGCTCTGGCAGCCAGGAGAGCAGCCTGCCCTGTCTCAGTGGTGGTGAGTTTAGCACAACCATCACAACCATCTGAGCTTTCAAAGTGCACTGTGTGGCCTGTATGTTTTATTCTTAAATGAAGCTAACAGTACTTGACTTAGTCTCCATAACTAGCAGAGAATGCATTATTAGTGGGGATAAATCCCTTTCCTTCTACAGGTGTTGATATCTGCTGTGGAAGCTAATAGGGTCATCAGCTCCAAGAGTCTAGTGTTGATATTGTTGTGCCTTATCCAGCAGCTCCAGGTCCCTCCTGTGCCCTGGGTGAGAAATAACAAAGTGCCTCCTTTGCTGACACCCGCACTTTTGTTCTCACCTCCCTTAATTTCCTGCATTAATTAAAAAAAAAAATCCCAGAAATATTAATGAAGTGCAGACACTCAGCTGCATCCTGCACGTGGTGGGCCCATCGGCGTGCATAAGCCCAAGCCAGGAAGCCCCTCTCCACCCGAGCAGCTTCCTCCTTCCAAAGCGCTGCAGCCCGGCAGGGTTTCTTCCATCAGCTTTCCCCTGCTCACCACTGCTCCCACCGCCTGGCACCCACCGTGTGGGCTCTCCAGGGCCACGACTGCCTCTCTGCTTCTCCTGCAATGCTCTGCTAAGCCAGAGGCTGGAGATCCCCAGTACCAACCACCATGGAAATGAAACCAACCCATATCCAGCAATAATTTTTGGGTAGAAACAGGGGTTGGCAGGGAAAGTCCAGTTATCTGTTCACCACTTTGAGTCACGCTACGGGCCTGGGGGAGCTGAAACTGCTCTGGGAGTTCTTGAGGGTGTGCTAAAAAGAGCCTGATTTACTGTGTTTACTTTATAGAGGAGCAAAAACCTCTCTGGCAGTGGGCAATAAACAATCATCTATGGGGATGCAGAAAGCAGCAATATTAAAGAATATAAAATTGAAGATATTTCTTAATGATGCAGTTATGTGAGAAAGCCGAAGCACTTCACGTACTGCAGTGCGGCAATGCCAAGCTGTAGATGAGCAACCTCGCTGGACCAGCATCGGCACCATCACGGGACAGCAAGAAACACCCTGCCCTACAGAACTCACTTAAAACCGAGAGGGGACCTATAGATACCAGGAGACAAAGCCACAGAAGGGAACAATGAGCCTCTGTTCTTTGTGTGAGAGGCAAAACTACCGGTGTCTTGTTTGTCCTGTTATTTTATGGACTGCTAGGCTGAAAACCAGCACACCTGGCCCTCGGCAGCGATGGGAACAAACCCGAGCGGCTTCCTGTGCCAGACCCCCGGGGATGAGGAACATCTGTGTGCTCCAGACTAGGACCGGCGTCCCGCAGAAATGGTTTTCCCATCTTGGGGAAATTTTCAGTATTTTAGACTTCTTTGTCCCTTGTCAGCCAAAAATTTCAAAACTAGGGAGAAAAGGAAATCCCAGACATTTTGTTTTGAACAGAGCTCCGTAAATTACGCAGCCTAATAGGCAAAAGGCGTTACTTTAAGGTCTTTGTTTAGATCTTTGTTCTACATTTACAGCTTTTCCTGGCTTTAAATAAAATTATTGTAGTTGCTTATATACAACATTTTTCCTTCTCTTGGTTTAATTTTAGATGTGTACAGCTAAATGTTAAATATGCATTACTAAGTAATTGAAATGTCATAGTCCTAGATTAAACTCCTCTAGTGGAATTAAATTAAGGGTTTCTGCTCCTGGTTTAGAAGAGCACAGTGTGAATGTTTTATAGCAGCAGCAAAGCCAGAATTACAGGTTGGGCTCCCAATCTGTGTGCATGACTAACACCAGGAAAAACAAAAACAGTTTGAACTTTCAAAGGCTGGAGCCAAGAAACAATGAAGGAAATGTAACTTATTTTAGATCTAGCTTTCTGCTGGAAAGAAGCAGCTCCTGCTACGGCCCCAGGCTCTGGTGGATTGGAGCTGGGGGTGCACCCCAGGGACCCTCCGTGGATGTGGTATGTTCATCCCAGACATCCCATGGTACTTTATTTGGTGGGACTGGCCTTGACACTGCTCGCAGCAAAGCCGCTGAAGCTGTGCAATCACCTCTCTCTTTCTTGCTGTAAGTGATTTAGGAGCTCCCACCCATAGCGATCACTACTCTGCCAGCGGTTGTACTGCATTGCAGGGTCAGAGCTGTGGCAAACGTTCATTATCCCACATAAATACCTGATTGTGACTGCCCACCATGTCCTCTGCACGGAGCCAACCCGGAGGCAAGGCATAATCTCAGGTAAGCGTTTGGGGGAAAATTAAAACTCCCAAAGCAGCGGGGTGCTAAAGGCCAGCCCTCCCCATCGCACCGGCTCTGGCCCTGCCAGCAGCGGGAGGGAAGTGGTCAGGAGTGGACACTGAGGAAAAGCCTCCTCCAGATTTTCCTGTACCCCAGCCAACTTTTGGAGGAACAAGAGAGCTACTTATGTCTGCTCCCATATTTAGTACGGGAGGGAAGTGCCCTCTCCAGCAGGAAGGCAGCATGCTTGACCCTCCTTTCTGTGTGTCCCAGCGTGCAGGACAGCAGCGACCTTCACCGGAGGGATGAGGGACACACATCTGCTGGCTTTTAGGGACAACATGGTGCATTTGTCACTGTTGGTCTGAGGCAACTAGGAGTTTGTCACCGTCTTCATCTCCACAGTGGGATCCCCTGCCTGAGCTCATGGCTGGGCAGGGGTTGGTGGTTATGGATGGAAGCAGCAGAAATGCTTCCCAGTGCACCGGTTTGGTTTTAAACTTTCATTTGAGGAATGCTGAGTCTTTCAACAGGCACCTTGCTCTGCATGCAGGCCAAAACCACCCTGCGGGGCTTGGCTGGGAGGTGCTCTTCCAGCTGGCCTCCATTTCGTTTCCTCCTCAGCATCTCAGCCACCTTCGTGACATGCCAGCGAGTACAACTTCCCATTTCCTTCCTCAGCTAATCCTGAAAGGGACAATAAATTACAAGGGGAGTCTTTTATAAGCAGATATGAAGTACTCACATCCGCTGCATGTTACTAAAGTTGTACGGTGGTTTGTTCTCAGAATATCTATTGGTATGAGCAACATTCAGATAGGTCCGTGCTACAGAATGTCTTACTTCTCCTTCAAGGTTTCCCCTGCAGCAGTGTCCTTCCTCCTGGAGGTGATTCCCTTGAGCTGGAGCTGATCAGGAAACAAACAAAAAACCCACTTTATGTGGAAAGAGATCAAGCCAAATAAAATGACAGAGTTTTTCAGACCAGGCCTCAAAAAGGTTAAGATTCTTTACCTAAAAGAACAGGAAAGTTAAGAAACTTTGTAAATACATCTTTTTTTTAACAGCTTCTTTCTAACAAATGTTTTGGATAAATAGCAACTATTTGGCATGATCCAAATCCCTGCTGGCCCCTGTGTGCGTTGGACGTGCTGCATTTCAGCAGTAAGAGCAAAGGGCCACCACAAGCAGGGCACCTGGTCCTGGCAGGGGCTGGCAACAGCGCTGCCAGCAGAGGGCCTGGAGGTGTCAGGAGTGTCCCTGAAGACGGAGCAGCACTGGGGGAGGCAGACAAAAGTACTGTGGGGAAAAAATCCAGCGCTGAGTGATCCCCTGGCAGAATGGGGTGGGGATCTTGGACAGCCTTGGGGCAGAGGATGTGGGAGAAGGAGGCCAGAGGAGGAAGGGGTTGGTGAGAGACCAAGGCTGGAGGGGTCTGAGTGAGGGCTGGTCCCAGAAAAGAGTGAGAGGAATAAGGACTGGAGGCAGGAGGTCCCCAGGCAGGCAGCACAGGGAAGGGTGCTGTGATACATGGGGATAATTCCAGGTGTGTAGTGGTTGCAGATATTGCTCCTCCTGGGCATTCATGGGGTATCACAGCAGCATGGTGCAGCCAGCTCTGCAATGACTTGTTGACGTGGAAGTCACGGACACTGCACACGATCAATATGATCAAGCAAATGCCAATTTATTGTTGATACAATCCGGTTAATATAGCTCTTCTATTTCCCTATCATGCACAAGCTCCTAACTATATCTGTACACGCACTCTTAGCTACGACAGGATTCGTTAAAGTCTCTTGTCCATGCGCACGGTCCTCTCCACCTGCGTCCTGCTTTGCTTTCCGATCTCAGTCATGGACACCAACTTTTCTTCTTCTTCTCAAGGTTGTTCTCATCATTATTTGACTGCCCACAGTGTCCTTGAGGCTTACTGCTCACAAACACAACGGGTGCATTCGGTCTGGATTGTTCACTAAGTGTCCTTGATTCTTCAGATATCCCACAATGACCAATAAATATCCTCTTTCCACAGCTGAAAAGGCAGCACAGAGGCGCAGAGGCTCAATCCCCCAGCTGTGGGGAGCAGGAGCTGTTTGTGGAGCCGCAGCACATGAACCGGGACAGCCAGACTAAGCTGACGGTCCCTGCCTGGGTGCTGTAGCTCTGGCTCTGAACCCTGCACTGCAGAGCCCTGCACGTCACGGGGCTGCTCTGAGTTACACTGGAGCAGCTTACCCCAGCTGCTCGCAATGCCTTTTTCTGGAAAAGCACCCATGTCCCACGCTCACGGAGCCCCACTCATCCAGGCTGGGAAATCAGAGAGCAAAGCAAAGCCCCATATTGCTGATGCAGCTCCCAGGGTAGAAGGCACACTTGGAAAACAAAAAATGCACTTGTTCTTGGGCACAGTCTCACTCCATAAAAAGAAGAACATAACCTGTGTCTACAGTATTTTGCTGACCACGCAGGATTGCACAGCCGTCAGTAAAGACGCTCCAGACTTAAGTGCTATTTACTGGTTGAAGGTGTCCTGTTGCCGGGACTGGGGTGCATGTCAGGACAGGCTGTTGCTCTGCCCAACGGCATCAGAGGTGGAAACAACATTCGCATCGAGAGCGATGGCCAGCGGCCTGGCTCGTGGGCTGCTGAGCGTTGGTGCACTCGGTGTGCGCCGGCAGTGCCAGGCTGCTCTGCAGCAGTGGGTGCCAGAGCATGGCCAGCCTGACCTGGCTCCGCGCTAGCAGAAGTGTCCTGGGGACAGCACGGCTGTGATTCAATGCACACTTCTGCTTACACCAGCGCCGTGCACGCGGCCGTGCAAGGGGCTGCAGCGAGCACAGCCCGGCGACCGCTGAGCAAACCTGTCAGGAGGGCCAGGGGGGCAGCAAACCCGGGCGTTTTCAGGAGGGTCAGGGGGGCAGCAAACCTGGGCATTTTGAGGAGAGCCAAGGGGGCAGCAAACCCGGGCATTTTCAGCCAGGCCAGGGGGGCAGCAAACCCGGGCGTTTTCAGGAGGGCCAGGG
>NW_009259323.1:263026-266692 GCF_000687185.1 Egretta garzetta
CGCGCCGCCCGGCGCGAAAGCCGCAGGCAGCAGGCGGCTGCGGTGGGGTTCAGCGGCAGCCCCCGGCAAGGTGCCATGCGGGGGGCACAGCCCTGCCTGCGGGGTGGGTGCGATGCCCCCAGCACCTGGGCGCAGGGCGCAAAGCCCCTGCATCCACAGCGGTGCCTCTGCCCACCCAGCCCAGCTGGTCCTTCCAGGGCTGGGCTGCACAGTGGGGCCCCGGTTTCAACTCCCCCTGGAGGCTTTGGGGCCCCTGGGTGCCCTGGGTCAACATGGGTTTGGTACACCAAGGGGAATGGGACTGTGTCCTGCCACTGGTATCTGATAGCTAAAGCCACCCTCAAGGGAAAATGGATCATGCCTCCCTCCAGGAGGTGTCGGAGGTAACTAACACAAAGTCCTTTCTTTGCCCACACATGGGAGTTGAGCTTGGGTGTGCTCACTTCTGCTTGCTCATCTTTGCGGCAGCTCTCGGGTCATTTTGATCTTCTCTCCCTTTATTGCAAGAAGTAAGACCCTGGCGGCTTTTCCCAGCTCATTTCCAGCAGTTTGGTTCTTGGGTACCAGTTGAAATACTGGGTGCAGCATGTCCGCAGTAAAGCGAGCTGAGGTCTGCCCCTGCCCCATGCCTGGTTTGGCTTGGCTGGTCTCTTTTCTAACTGAGAAATGCAGAAAGCCCACAGGCTGAAAGACAAAATCAATTTTAAATGGATTAACTCTTATGAGTGTACCTCTGTTTTCTTGAATGTATATCACAGAGTGATTTAAATAGATTAACTCTTGTGAGTTTGGCTCTGTATCCTGAATACCACGGAATTAAGGAAATCTTGTTTCATAAGATCTCCGGGAAGGACATTGATTCATTGTACAAAGCACAGGTCTCAGTGTGGGCCGGTGTCTATTGGAAAGAGCTTGCTGTATTGCTTAGGTTGCTGGTTGGTGCTTATCTCCCCTGGCAATGTCTTAAAGCAGAGCCAACAACATTTCGCTACACCCTTCCTCAGGCAGGAGTGAAAGGTAATTCTGGTATAAGAGAAAAGCACCACTGCTTCTACAGTAATGACTTATAAAAACGTACTGCTGTGGGGAAGAAATGCAATCTGGTGCAGTGGAAATGGAGCTCCCCCCTTCCTTGGCGCTGGGGAGGAGCAGCCCCTGGGTAGCAGGGGCAGGAGAGGGTCCGGCACCGGGTGCTGTGCTGAGGGCGGCACCCATGGGCTCCTCTCCCCCTCCTGCCACCCGGGCTGCCACAGCACTGCCATGTACAGATGGAACCGCTGTGGGGGACCGTGTGTGCATGAATGCAAGAGCTACGCTGCAGGCAGGGGGATATCTGCTGCCAGATCCCCCGTGGAGTCATTCTGCCTCTAGAGCTAAAGCAGCATCAGGCCCCTGGGCATGCTCCATTTGGCGTACAGGCTACTGGAGTTTTGTCTGAATACCTGATGTGGAAGGCAGTTTGCAAAGCCATGGAGGGCTGCTCCTGCCTGGCACAGTGCTCGCAGGGCGATGCTGGCATCGGGAGAATGGCTGCTGCTGCAGCGCAGTAAATCCTGCAAGGATTGCCAGGGATAAGGGTGAATGGGCTGCACCACGGGAACACTCTGTGAGGTCCTTTGGATGCCTTATGTTAATAACCACATTTTTATCAACTGCTGTCATTAATGGTAGGAAAATTACTGCAAATGCATAGTTAACATCCTAGCAAGTGCTCTTGCAGCCATCCTGGCTTCTAGATCTCCTAAATAGTGTTGTAGAACTTCACAGATGCCCATCCATGGTAACCTTGCAGGTGATTGTCAGTGGTAAATCCACCATCTGCCCTCAGCACAGGGTATATGAGAGAAGGCCTTAGTACTGATGTCCAGAGTCTGTCTGGTGTCCTACAGCAGGACAGAGTCACATAAATGGATTAACTCCTGTGAGTTCAGTTCCCTGAAGGACCTCTGTACATTGTTGTAATTGAGACTGGGGTGCACAAAGAGATCAAGTAACCTCTGTCATGTGGAAAATCACGTTCATTATGCTTTATATCTCTCTCTGTCAAATACTTCTCTGCAAGATGTTGTTTTTCTGTTGCTTCTCAGGTGGTGCAGCCAATGCTGCTTTTAGATGTAAAACCTTGCAGCATAAATGGGATGGATAAAAGATCACAGAGCAATGCTCCAGCCATGCCATTCAGCAGGGTTAGCCATGCACCCATCTCTGCTGGCCTGGATCTGGCAGCTGCCGCAAGCAGGGACCTGCTTTACCTTCACTGCTCCCTCTGGCCGTTGGGGCCACCACCTCCAGTATGGTCCTGTTCCTTCAGTGCAGGCTGTGCGTGCCCCACATGGTGCTTGGAAGCACAAGACAGGATCCTTCTGCCTAGATTTTAACCCCTCATTTGTTTTCACAACAGCAAAATGAGCAGCTAATTCTACCAAGCCCATGGCTGGATGTGCGGGGGGCAGCTTGGCAGTGCCGGTTGCCTCCTTCCCAGGGCATGAGGTCTCCAAAAGCCTCTTCTGGGGGCTCAGAAACACCGGCTGGCAGCTGAGCACATGCAATTTGCAGTGCTTTTCAGCAATAAGTGCGATGTGCCCTGCCAGCTTGCAGTGAAAGCAAATATTGACATTTTGGTGAGGAGAGAAGAGAAACTTGTAAATAGCATCTGGGATAAAACTTTATTTAAGCAGACAGAACCTTTACGCTCACAAGCAATGTGAAATCCAGCGAAGACCAAATGTCAGACCGTAGCCTTTAAAGAACAAGGCAAATGACCACAGTAAAGGACACATTACAATAAGTAAAGCTGAAATCATCAGCAGCCCTCAGAGCACTTGGGGGAAACAGAGGCTGCTTCTGCAGAGCCCCGGTACCAGCATCCCCATGATGAGAGGTGCAGTACATGCAGCAGCAGCCAATTTCCAGCTCGTGCTACTGAGGATGACCCTGAACCAAAGGCAGATGATTTCTCCTCCTTCTCCAGTGCATGGCGAGGTCAGTAATGTGCTCTTCGAGGCACAGAGCAGCTGCACTGGAGGGATTTTCCCTTGAGCTGTTCCAAGGCAAAAGAGCAAAGGGGCAAAACTATGGGGTTCACACACCAGCACCCCAAAGCTGAACACAACGATGTTCCCCCTGGCACTGGTGATGCAATACAGGCACCCAGAGAACCCCAGAGGATCTGGGCTGGAAGGAGCTTCTCTGTGTGAGAAAGGCACCGCGGAGCACACTCTGGGTGAACAGGGGCAAGGCTGAGCAGGGCTGCGTGACGGCGCTGAGGCTTGTGGCATCCTTCGTGCCCGGGCGGTGCAGGTCCTGGCTGGGTGTGCTGGCAGGGCAGGGAAACACGCTCTGTGCTTTGCCAGCCATTTGCTTGTGCCTCTAGCTAGCACTAAAATTAGTTCACTTTCATCAACCTCAAGTTCATCACCAAAAGCGAGCAAGCAGATTTAATTCATTTGAACAGAGCTTCATCTAGTCTTCAAGAGGAAAATTCAAGCCTGGCTTATTGCATTTATTATTTATACAGGATGGAAACCTTTGGGGTGCAGTGGCAGGGCCAGGCGGGGACTTCTGATGGCAACTGTGGCACTCTGTCCTTATTCCTGCTAATGAAGGTCGGGCCAGATCCAGCCCTGTCTGTGGCAGCAGGTCTGCCGAAACCAAGGGGTACACCAA
>NW_009259323.1:266831-274052 GCF_000687185.1 Egretta garzetta
CTGAACCCAAGGGTTACACCAATGCTCAAATTACTTCCCATTAGTCAAGGACTGAATCAAGCAAGCTCAGTGGGGCTTAATGCCCATGCAAAACCCCAGCACAGTGCACAAAACTCTGCACGCTCAGATGCAGAAATGACTTTTCACCTCTGCGTAGGTGATGGCCGTGAAAGATGCCTTCACAGGGGGTGGCTGTCACAGAGCCGTGGTCTCAGGGATGCAGCAGAAAGCATAGCTCGATCTGTGTTTTGAAGCGTTTAACTCAGGCGGGTGCTGGGAAGAGCAGCTTGTTAGGAAACACAATGTTCGTACTTTTGGTGGATGCATCTGGCTCTCAGCATACTGAAATTTAGACTCCAGTGTCATCTCAGCCACTTGCATTTGATTTACTCCTCAGCCAGGAATGACCTCTGTATTTCTGCCCATTCATTAGATCTAAAGAATCACCATATTACTTCAACCTGAGGACTCATCCAATTTTGTATGCTGATGTACACTGACATAAAACCAGTCAGGAATGGGAAACTATGGCAACAGTTGCTTTGGGCCCACTGATACGAAATACTTCGGGACCAAACTGTGCCTGGATGCCCACCGCAGGGCTCTCCGGTGCATTGGTGCCGCGCTGTGCCGTGCCGAGCACTCCTGTTACAGCACCATGGTTCTAATCAAAGGGAACATCAGGGCTCTGGCTCAGGGACTGGCTGCTGCCCCCATGCAGATAACACCACAGTCCTGGCTCACAAGGAAACTATTGTGGGAAAATGCTAATATGACTTTTGCTGCTTATTTGCTGTGGGCCAACATCAGCAATAAGAAACCGCAAATTGTAGCTGGCTGTAGAAAAGACGAGGGCAACTCTGCAGAGTGACTTCAGAAGTCAAGGGACATGACGCACAGCCTTTCTGTAATGTAACAGCGTACAAATGTACCTGTACCCTCTTCCAAGTGTCCTTCCAAATGTCCTGGAGAGCCAACACCGGTCCATCCCTGCTGCCACTGTGCCCCAGGCTGCACCATCCATCAGCAAAGCTCCAGCTCCAGTTTGTCCCTTCAGCCTGAGCAGCCTCGTGGGAGCCGAGAGCTGTCTCAGGACATGATGTTTGGGCAGCTCTTTGTTTAGCAAAGGTCAGCAGTGATGGGGAGAAGCCTGGGGAGAGGCCAGGAGCTTGATATATTATTGTGCCCCAGATCAGGTCACTGAGCACATATCGCGCCTTTGTTAAATGGAAAGTTAAACTTAAAAAAAAAAGAGTAAACTGAGAAATGCCAAAACATTTCAGCACTGTGTTGGGTCGTCCTGCCCCACCACGATGACCAGGGAAGCATCACATAAGGAGTCAACTCCCAACCTCTCGCAGGGTGCCAGGCACCTCCTCAGCCATTGGCCACTCTAAAAGTATATCCTTGCTCCATAGGTACAGCTGGGTGTTTCTCAGTGTGTCACATACCTGCTCAGCTCCTGGGGAGGCAGGTCAGGGCCTCCTGCCTCCATCCTCCTCATGGGAGACAGCCCCTGGCTGGGGCCAGGACCACCCCCCTCTTGACGCAATGGTGGCTCAGCCAGGAGGACGAAAAAGCTTTTGATTTGACACTGCAGAATGAGAGGCATCAAACCTCAAAGACCTGGCTCAAAGGCTCAAAATAAAGTATTTAATTTCTTGGTGGGAAAGAAGTGTTTCAGCACAATCAAAATGTTTCAGTGGAAAACATGGAGTTAGTAGATACCACATTATCTCCTAAGAAAGTTCAACTAGAAAATCCAGAGCTGTGTCCTGCTGGCAATGTGCAGGCACAGTAGCTTCCCAGGGCTTGTTCAGAGCAAAGTTGCACCATCTTACATGTATGTAGATTTTTTTTGTGCTCTCTCTATTGCGCCTTTTAGGCAAAAAAAATCAACATTATTAAAAAAAAAAACCCTCCTGCCTGCCTGGTATTTGGAAGCTGCTGCTCTGGAGGGGAGCAACTCATCTCTGTCGACAGAGCAACAGCTTGCTCCAGCGCTCGCCGTGGGGATTACAGGTGCCCCGGTGATGCTCAGGGTGAATTAACCTGCCCTTCGGGGGTGGCTGATGTGTGCCAGGAGCAGGTCAGCCCTGGCGCTGGAGCCTTCCTCCCAGTTGGGCCCCATGGTCATCCTCGCACCACTGACTGCAAGGCTCTAGAGAGGCTCTCAGGCACCACCACCAGCCCTTGCACCTTTTTTTCCTACCCACAGCAAGGAGCAGACCTGGCCTTAGACCACAGCCATGTCAGGCGTCTGCGGTGTCCGCCCCACAGGGTTTGGGGCAGGGAAAACCCTGAGCCAAGCCACTTTCCCCAAGCCCCAAAACACCCAGCGGCCAATGCAGGTGGCATTGCTGCAGGGAGGACCTTGCATACTGGTGCCTGACCCCTCCCATTCCCAGGGGTAATACTGGTGCTGATAAAAGACAATTTCCCACACATTCTGCAGTTGACATAGAGATTAGCTTCTATGATAATTCTCTGTGTGTGTGTGTGTGTGTGTGAGTGTGAGTGTAAGTGAATTATAATTGGGTATATGACGTAGTAAGGGTGTAACTTAACTCCTCGGAAGCCTTTTCTGAAGCAGATGGGTATCTTGATTACGCTGCTTGCATTTCTAGTCAAATGTTTGGTGAACAAGGCATATTTGTTATCTAGATCCAATGCAGTCCCCTCCTGCAGCTGGGTGCTGAGGCAGCAGCTCTGAGCCGATGGGAGAAGCCACGAAAGGTGCAGGAGGCTTCAGGAGCCGTGGGCCTGCCCCGGCACGACAGCCCCCGGCGTGCTCCCTGCGGACACGGGGCAATGCGCAGGGACACGCACAGGCACAGCTCCGCTCCGTGCTTCTCGGTCACAAGCACTGGGGTTTGAAATATTGACAGAGTTTTTTTAATGTGTTTTTTTTAAAAAACCTTATATAATAGCTGGGGTTTTTTTAAACTGACATTTTTCTGATACCCTTATCAAGTAATTGAATTTTTTTTGAAACCATGTACAATTTCAATTGCCCTTTGCATATGTTCTGAGAGAAAAAAATGTAGGGGAAAGATGAGGGGAAAGAGCTGAGGTTCATTTTCCCGGCTGGCAGCTGTGGGGCTGTTTGACTGGCACACACCAGTGAGTGATGTTGGGATCACAACTGGTGGGCAGACGTGATGTAGAGGTGGGCTGGGAATACCCCTGTAACTCTCCTGGCCTGAACTGGCTTCCTTCAGGCCCCAGGAGTGCTGGAAGGACATCCCAGACAGCTCATCCCCAGCCAGAGGAGACACATCTCAAAACAAAACCCAGGGAAGGCAGCGTTGGCTCTGCTCAGAGCACAGCCCGCTCTGCCTGGGCTGTTTAGGGCAGCATCGCCCTGCAATCAGGGAGAGATTAATGTGGAATGGAACACTGAACTGCGGCGTCGAACTCGAGCAGCCGTTTCAAAGTCCTGGGGTTACACGATAAAAGCTTTAATCATTGAAGAAAAGAGAGAGGGATAAAAATAGCACCGAATGCATGTAACACGCTGTGGCACATCTGGTTACATGAGTCACTTTTAAGCACAGCAATTTTTTTGAAGTGGGGACCTCTGATGTTATGTTTGTGAAACTTTAGCAGACAGGCTTAATAGCAGGGGAAACAACTAGAAAATCATCTGAATATGAGTAGGCACGAGGAACTATATATATCCTACAAATATATATATTTTGGCAGCTGAGATTTAAGGGACTAGAATCCACATCTGATTTCCAAAGAATCACTGAGTACTTATTTTTGTCAGCCAGTTTCTCCTTAGGGAATCGTTAAGGGAAAAACATCCCGGAGGGCAGCAAAGGAGTATCTCAACAAACTCCTGAAAAGACAAGCTGTGATTTTGAAGTTAGAGGAAGCATTTAAAAAAAAGGCACAGTAAGGACCTGCCAAGCGCTCAGCTGAGGCTGGATTTCCACGGGCCTGTTTCCCCTTTGCTCCCTTGAGAATCTCTCCCCAGCCAGTGCCTGCAGCTCCGACCAGGAGGCTGGGACGTGTCCAAGCCAGAGCGGCTGCACCCAGCCAGAGCTGAGCTGAGCCGCAGAGCTGGGTGTTACCTGACCGGGGCTGGCAACAGCTACCTTGGGTTTTCCCAGCATCTCGAAGCTCTTAAAAGATTTATTGTCGCTGGCCTCTTGAAGGTGTCAGGATGTCTAGTGCTGAATGTGAGACTGCTGTCCCCAAAGACACGGACTCCTTTTCCTTTGAGTTAAGCTTAAATAGGCAGAATTAAAGAGCACCTATCTGGGAGACTGCAGGGGAGCAAGCCAGCAGAGAAAACAAAAGCGAGGTGGTAACGTTACTGACAGCTTTTGAGCAGAAGGGCCCTGGAGGTTGCGTCTTTGTCCTAATTTTACACTACTGGTTTCATACCTTTCCTTGTATCCTGAGGAGTGTTATTACAAGATATAAATAGCTGTGTCTGAGAACAGAGCAATAGCTTTGTCTCTTCTACAGCAGAGACAGTAACCGTGGAGCATTAAGCAAGCAAAACCACCTTGAAATAATAAGCAAAACTGATGAGATTCATTCATGCTTGTAAACACAATTGCATTCGGTGATGGTATGTGTATGTCCAAATGAATCTCAATCCAAGGCTGACGGGAGGATGAAAAGGGACCGCTCCTCCCTGCGGCTCCCTGTGAGCCCCGGGCAGACGCCCGAAGCAGGCAGAGCCCAGCCCCTGCGCTGCCCCATCCTCCTCGAAGCAGGGCAGCTGCGCTGCACAGAGTTGCGAGGACGTGAGAGTCACACAACGCACTTCCAGTTGATGCAGAACACCAGTATGGATGCAGCTCGGCGCTGCTGGGCGGCTGCAGCACGGGACCACGTTAACGCCTGTGGCCAGTGGTGTAACCATGCCTGAGACGAGCAGGACAGGGGTAGAGCAGCACATTTCTGTGAGGCCAAGGAATATCTCAGAGCAGAAGCTCGAGGCTGTTGTGCTCCACCCATGTTTCTGCCTGCATTCACCTCCTATAGCCTTTTCCCTGCTTCTGCTGGCCACGTCCGTCCTGATTGTTGGACTCTGCACTTTATCTCCATTTTCTCTAAAAAAATGTGAGCATTACTGTGGCACAGGAAATAAAAAGCTTTTGTAGAAATAATTTTAAGTGTCCTTTTACAGGTCAAGGTTAATACAGAAGTAGCAGCAGCAGCAAGGATGGTGCTTGGTGAAGGCCTCAGCGTAGTCTGTGAAGTTTCTCAGTGATCGGCCGGCAGCAGCAGGTAACCACACCTCAGTGGAAACCACCTCTGCTCTCTTTATATCAGACCCGCGTCTCCCTTCGGTGGAGTTCACGGGTAGAGGCAGTTGTCTGTGCTGCATGGGCATCGCCTCTGCATGCGTACAACCAACCTGCATTTTCTCTCCGCGTGTTTTCTTGCCTGGCGTTTCACTGTCTCTTTTCTGACCTTCAGTGCTTTTTGTTGTAGATCCCATTGCTCAATAGCCTCCAGAAGCTGTCACAGGACAGCAGCTGATCTCTATCAGCTGCATTTTGTGTATCTCTTCCTAAAGATTTCCTTTCCCCAGCTAGTCACGTTTTCTCCCCTATCGCGATACTCAGTCTCTTTTCGTTTCTTTCTTCACAACTTTTCCAGTAAGATACAGTATTGCAGAGAGCAGCTTTTTGGAGTTCTCCAGCATTCAAATGCAGGCCGTAACGCCTCTTTTTTGGGGGTGCTTTTCTTGGCTGAATTTTAGTGTCACTTGTTAACTCCTGTGGCTTGCAAATGCTCAGCAGGGTCAAGGGCAACGTGCGGGACACTGGCACGTGTCACCAGGACAGCACAGCTCAGTTTTCTGGGGTCCCCCAAGGTCCGAAATGGCTCCTGTGAGTAGGGGGGGCTTGGAGCATCACTTGTCCTCTGCTCTCACAGAACGGAGCAGGCGCTGGGAGCCCTTTGGGATGATTAACAGAAATGCCCCAATTTGTTCTACAGTGACCAGTGCCTTTGCATTTTTGCTTTGTGCATTTGTTATCCTCCATATTTAATTGCTGCAATTAAATGCTGCTCTACCGTTATTAAAGCTTTATAGAATTCTGCCTGTTTTATCTCGGGGCTCCTGGGGAGAAGCTGGGGCTTTCCCAGCTGCCCCCAATTTCCCTTCACGATGTTCCCACCCTGACCTTAGAGGTGCTCTGTGCTAGGGCCCCTCCAAGGAGCTGGGGTGAGCCAGGACCATGTCTGAGCCTTGTCCTGCCATCGCTGCTCGCAGCGACCCCCTGAGCACCCGAGAGGTGGGTGAGTGAGCTCGGGCCAGCATCCAGACACTGCCCCAGGAGGGTGAGTGGTTTCTACCCCAATGCCACTGGCTGGAAGTGGCAGAACGTCTTAAATCCTTCCTCACTGCCTTGAGGAGTGGAGCCAGCCATGAGCCAGCTGGCACTGCCATGGTGCAAGGCTCCTCGCTGGCCTTTCATTTCTTAGGAATATTATTTTTTCCTTTTACACAAATAATATTTATATTCTACATCACAGGCATTTCAAGGAATTGGCATGTGGACCCTTGTTTGTTCATCTCTTCCATGCACGTTAAATGACTCATAAAATATACAAAATGGATTATGAAATATCTTTGTGGAGGTTGCTGGATAGGATCCCTGGAGCGGAGCCGGGAAAACGGTTCCTCTTCCAATGGTGAAGCGGGACATACTAAGGAAGTTTTGCTCTTTAATGTAAAGTTGCTTCTTATACTGTAACAACTTTCTTTAAAGCAAAACTCCGCTCTGAAAAAACAGAAAAATGGCTAGAAAATGCTTAGCAGTGGTACTCCTGGAGCTGCAGTGGTTTGGGAATGGAAGTGGGACAAGTTTCGTGAAGACATGGTTTGTTTTGTGACGTTGATGGAGCTGGAAAAACCAACACACAGCCCACACTTCAGGTCTGAAATAGCAGCCACAGCCTTCAAATGCAAGTGGAGAAGTGCCCTGGGGTTAACTGATCAGTTAAAAAGATCAGTCCCCATGGAGCAGCAGTGATGCGTTGCATGGGACGCGACCTGGGCAGCCGCGCTGCACCACGGTGTTGCACCCACACTCGCAATTTCATATGGGGATGTTGGGCTGGGAAAAAAAAGATCAGTCCCCATGGAGCAGCAGTGATGCGTTGCATGGGACGCGACCTGGGCAGCCGCGCTGCACCACGGTGTTGCACCCACACTCGCAATTTCATATGGACAAGCAACACACGCAA
>NW_009259323.1:274082-286580 GCF_000687185.1 Egretta garzetta
CCTGCTCAGCAGATGATTTCAAAGCTTTGGCAAAAAACATCAACCTTTTCCATAGGGAAAACGTGACAGTTCCTTCCAGGTGCTGCCTCTGCATTGAGCAGAGCTGCCAGAGCCCTTCCTCCTCCTCCTCCTCATCTGCCCCAGCAAGCGGCTGGGAGTGCAGGAGAGAGGCCCTCTCCTCCCACTGTGGCTCATGGGGAAAGGGACGGAGCGAGGACCAACCTGGTGTGGAGACTGCAATTACACCTTGTGGGAAGCAGCTTCTGCAAAAGCCAAGTGTCTCCTGTTGCCCCTGGGCAGAAGCAGGTTCATCAGCTGGGAAGCGTGATGGGAACGTCTCCTCTCAAATCCTGAAGTCGTCTCTTCTGGTGACAGGATACTCTCCTTTTGAAAAACAAAAGCTAGAGACCACTTTTAGCATTTTGATTTCAGAGGTCGGTATATTCAAACGTTCATTTATTGGATCTCTCTTTTGCAGGGGTGTGTCCATTTATAACTGCTCCATATTTTTGATTGGGGTTTTTCTCGTTCTTTTGTTGAGTTCCAGCGAAACCAGGAACTTTTACAACCCTCTTCTGCACTTTTTCCATGTCCGTGCTACACGCAGAGTAACTGGGAACAATAGCACTCACGGTGAGAACTAAATCATGCCTAGAAAAGAAGCAGAGCGGGTGTGGTTGCTGTACAGAAGGACGTTATACTAAATTGCTGCTCAGGAGGGGCCAGAGCCTCCACTGACCACCACGGTCACCACCGCCAGCACCTCTCACGCATCAGCAGGCTGTCAGGGATGCTCTGGGGACCAGGCACCCCAGCTGCTCTTGTCTCTAGGGTGCTGCGTGCCCAAAAACTCCATGCTTGGGGATGAGTGTATCTAATACTTTTTTGTTTCTGACACCTACTTTGTATTTTGCAGCACCAGGATGGAGTCACACTGGAAAACCCAGGCAGGATGAATTAAGTGGGCCAACATATATTCAAGTCAAATAAATTTGCAGCTGCCACTGAATCATATTTAAAGAGCAATTGATTTGGGGAGCTACAAAGTGCACAGTGACTCATATTTTTTGAAGTGGCCTGTGCTATTTATTTGTTATGCTTTTTAGCACATATAATATTTATTTTCTTGTTTGATTTCTGCAGGAGATTTCTGCAACCGCAGTGTGTCTATACGTCTGCATGTGGTCCACGTTCCCCGACTACCTCGGAGGTGCCAGCCCGGAGGCTGCCTCCCATCTGCGGCACTGAGAAGGGAGCAGAGGGCTGTGGCTCCATGAAAAGCTTTTCTGCTGCCACTGCAGCAGGACTGACAACGCACGCCCCGTGCTGCTGGCCAGACCCCTTTCCCTGGAGAGATGCTGATTTCTGTCCCACTTTGGCTAAGCAGGGCCTCCACGCTGGTGGAGGCTTTTAGCTGGGATGTGATGGGGGAGAGATGATTTCTTGGACTTTTTTAGCTAGAAAAAAACTAGGCACGTTTTTGGCCCCTCTTTTCTGAAACAAATGCAGTGAGCTGAAGAGCCTAAAACCTCCCACCTAGAGGTTGCTGCTCATTTAGGCAATCTCAGAGAGGTGCCTTTCTTTTAGATTCAGGTTATGCTGTCACAATCCTTCTTTATACCCAGGGATTATCTGTAAAACCTTGTCTTTACAGCAGTCCCCATTAAAATATAGTTTACATAGAAAGTATGTGCAGTCCAGCACTGTCAGCATCTGGCAGGGGTCTGAGTGGGTGTCTCTGGGACACAGTCCACGTCTCTGTGACCTGCCTGGGAAGTTGTACCAGGCTGCTGGTGGGGACTCACAGAGCCGTAGGTGAAGAAAGAGACAATATATGTATATAGAGATGATCAGTTATTTCAGAGGTATGGTGGAACATCAGCTCTACAGTGAAACACTAAAGTTTGATTTTAATGTCTTTCCACTTAGCTGCAGGCTACAATTCGATTAAAATTCAGATGTGAGGAATTAAAGTGTGAATCCTCATTGCCCCTCAGGAGCTGCATAATGAAAAGCAGGCAGCATCCAGGACACCTGCCTGCACTTCTGAGCATCAGCAGCACCATGGGCAAGTATGAAGGATGCAGTGAGGCAGGAGCAGTAATTGCCCTTTTCAGGCTTCCTTGCCAATAATGTGGTGGGACCAGTGAAAGTTTCTGCTGTCAGAAATGTGTGTTTTTAATATAAGTCTGTTGATGAAAAAAAAAAATCGCTGGAAGTACCTGAATGTCTTTTTTTCTCCTGAAAAGCCCAGGGCCCCCCAGGGTGCGGTCTGCCCGCACGAGGAAAACTGAGTGTGGCTGGCGTGCCCAGGGTGGGAAGGAACAGCAAGAGCCCCTCTGTCAGATGGGTCAAGGCAGGGAGGGGAGGCAGAGGTTTGGTATTAAGTGGGTGTGATACAATGCACCCAGGCATGACAGGGTGGTCAGTGTCCTGGGGGGGCACCCGTGTTGTCAAGGGATTATGTTTGGCCGTGAAACAGCAAAGGAGCATCAGCTGAGTCCTTAAGCATGGACGAGACAGGGCTGCCTGCAAGGACTGAGCACGTTGCAACCTCTGCTCCTGAAGGGAAATGTAAAAACAATTTTCTTTTCCCCTCTCTGCTCAACCACCTGGATTAGAGCTTCCCTAAGGATCCTTCCCTGGCACTGAAGGGATTGCTAGAGACATCCTGGATGTCTGAAAGCAAACGCAGTATCTGCCTCGTAAAGCCCCCAGAATTCCCAGCTGTGCAGGCTCCCATCAATGCATAAAAAACACAGTCATGGAGCCCAGACAACAAAACGCTGGAGAAAAGACAATCAGGGCTCGCTTCTGCGCCTCTGGCTTTGATGGCCCAAGGAGGAGCACGAGCTGTGCTCGCTCGTCAGGTGCTTGCAACTGTCTCCAGGAGCCTCTCAAGGATGTTTTGAAAATGCTTGCTGTAGAGCTTAATGGAAATTATTGTCAATGATGTGTTGAACCAAATGAAGCACAGTTGCACTGAACCAGATATCGTACATATTTGTTTTACTTTCAATACTGCATTTCACTGGTTTGTGTATGGGTTTGCCTCTGTACCCTATGTGTGTGATCCCCGTCCCATTAGTCAGGAGCGGTGTTTACAGCCACCGCAACCCTGCAGCCGGGGCCAGCAGTAAATAGGGAGTTTCGAAAGCAATTGGCCAGGTTCACCTCTGGTATTTATTGGGCTGCTGAGCACCTATAATTTCCCTGCCAATATTGATGACCTGTAATTTACAACCCCCACCTTATGCTAATTCATTTTGTCTCGTTGAAGGGAGGGTCGCACGCTGCTGAGAACTTTTGCAAAACCACAGAGAATCAAATTTTAAAATTAAATAATATCTCCCCCCATCCCAGCAATAAAACAAGCGGGGTTTTACAGGTGTTGGGGCACAGCGAGGAGGGCTGGTGCTGCTCAAGATTTCTAACAGCATTGACCGTCTTTGCTGTGCCCTCTCTTTCTTATACACAAAATTTAGGCTGACCTATGGACGGATACAGAGCTTGGATATGCAGGAGCTTTTGATCATGCAGCCTCTACATGGCAATGTGCTGTATTGACCAGAACTAGTGAAACCATGATCCTACAGCCCTATTGCTGTTGTTTATGGCCAAACATGCTGTCGTGGTTTAACCCGGCTAGCAACTAAGCACCATGCAGCCGCTCACTCACTCCCCCCTCCCTCAATGGGATGGGGGAGAGAATCGGGAAAAAAATAAAAGGTTAGAGCCGAGGGCTGAGATAAAGGCAGTTTAATGAGAGAGAATAATAATAATAGTAATAATGAGAATGATAACAGAATATACAGAATATACAAAACGAATGATGCACAATGCAATTGCTCACCACCCACCGACCGATGCCCAGCCCGTCCCGAGCCGCGAGCAGTCCCCGAGCCGCGATCAGTCCCCCCGCAAATGACCGACCGACTAACTGCCCCCGAGCATGACATTATATGGTATGGAATAGCTCTTTGGTCAGTTTGGGTTAGCTGTCCTAGCTGTGCTGTACTTGTTATGCACCTGGCCGAGCAGGAGAAGCTCAAAAAGTCCTTGAGTAGTCTGAGCACTACTTGGCAACAGCTGAAAACATCAGTGTGTTATCAACATCCTTCTGGTACTAAATCCAAAACACAGCACTGTGCTAGCTACTATGAAGAAAATTAACTCTATCCCAGCTGAAACCAGGACACGTGCCCATGTTAGGAAGCTCATGAAGAGAGTAAATCTCAGTGGTTGGAACAGATATCCCCGAGCTGACCTTGCACCACGATCAGTCTGTTCAGGAGCTTGGCTGTGAGCCTTGCAAGGAGCTCAGGTTGTTTCTTTTCTGATGTGTGTTGTGTTGCATTTTTGTTCGTGAGTTTTACCCTTCTTGTGCCATTTACTCAGGCTCAGTGGTGGTCTCCAAATTTGCCTCTGTCCCCTCTGGTCTGACAAATCTCGGCTTTAACAATTCTTTATGCAAGTAGCTGAAATGTTCCTCTACTGCTAAAGTATTGGACTGAGCAGCTTCTGTGTTTTCCCTTCACAGTCAATATCCTTCTGCTGGACAGAAAGATAAGGGCACAGACTTTTAGTGCAGTCACAACTCAAAACTGAGGATTTATACCCGTACAGCTTCTGCGGTAAAGTACCCTGTAACGAGATAGCTGGTTTCATTAGATGCTGCTGATACTCCGCACGCTGCAGTATCTCAGTGGTGCAAGCACATTTCATGACGATTTTTTTATTTCTGAAGAAATAACTTAGCAAATAAACCCTTCACCATTGCTCCTGTGGTGCAGTTAAGCCTTAGCAGCTGTGCCTAAATCTGCCTCAGGGCAGGAGAGCATGCGAGTTTAACGTACGCTCCCTTGCTTTCGGGAATATCATGAAGAGGCACTACATCTTATCCTGTGGCAACTTGAAACTTCTTTTTGAAGCACTGCTTTTGGCAATGTCCACTGGATAGTCCCACAGTGTTCCCCTGGCCAGGTTTAGGAGCAGCTCAGAGGGTACTAAGCTGCTTTACTACTGGGGGAGCTCAGCTGATGGATGGAGTGCTTCCACATCGCTGACAGTTACTAAATTTGCTCCACTTGGAACCATTGAGCTGTTCTTGCTCGGAGACAGATTTGTTAATGTATTTCCTGACAGCAATCAATAATTTATTTTATATTCATTGTGAACTTTAATTGGGAGTGAACCTAAAGATGGATTGCTTGGATATAAGAACTATTGATTGCTGCAGAAAGCCCTCTTAGCAGCTTGCATTCTGGAGAACAGGCACATACGGATGCTTGCACTGCTTTTGTGATGTTAGGGGAGGTAAGTGGTAGCCCTTCTGCCAGAATATAGCTGGGTTGTGTCATACCTGACTTCAGTTGGATCTTACGACTTTCACATGAGCAGTGCTCCAGGGATCAGCATGAGTGTTTGCAAAAGGCAAGCAAAACCTGGCTTCTAATACTTTTCTCGTGAGAGTAAAAATAATATATGACAGAAGTTTGTAACTTGTTTTGATATCATAATGATAAACGATAATTTACTAAGGCATACAGGGGTTGTTAGAGTTCAAAATTTTCTATCCTTAGTGCTAATTATAAGGTAACAGAGGTGCATTGCTGTCTTCTATATGGAAAGAAATTCCCAGGTACCAAGGTAGCATACAGATTATGCCATGTGCCCTGAGCAAAAGAGCAGGGCAGTGCTGGATTGCACTGCTGGATTGCCTCATCAAAAGCCTCTTCCCTCCTTATTGCTCCATGGGGAATGATATACACAAGCCCTCCATCTGGCACAGGCCACTTTTCCTGCATCCTGGCTGAACTGTGCTGGCTGGAGCAGCTTCCTCTGCTGGCACTTGCTCCTTGTCCATCCCCACCTGTGGGAATGGGAAGGAAGATGAAAGTGATCTTCATCCTGCCGCATTCCTGGCAAGATGAGGAGTGTTGAGCTCCCTGTTTCCTCCTTGTGATAAGAAAGACCTGTATCACCAGTTCTAGGAATCAAAACCAAGGTGATTTTACTGATGTTTCAGAATTTTTTTTTTCTTTTTTTTTTTCCCAATTCCTGTCATGTTCTTAAAGCTAACCTGCAATCATAGGAGAGGAGTTGGTCCCATTTGCCAGTGGGGAACAAAAGGATGAAAGTGTGCAATGGTAAACTGTTCAGCCTGGAGAATATACAGTCTACAGAGGGGGAGGTAGTTATCTGCAGTGACTAGTAATCCTGTGCAAAAAGTGTTCTTGAAGTTATTGCCCAGACTAGAAGAACAGCGAGGACTTGCAGAAGACATTGATTAACCCAGCATTTCTGTTGGCTGTTGGAACTTGTATATGGTAAATGAGGACGTAATTATTTCATGAATCATAAAGCATCCCCATGCTAGCACATCAAAGCTCAATGCTGGTACATTCTGCTGCATAGACATAACAAAAAAAAGAGAGATTGATGGGGATGATATTAAAAGCCCCACTGTAGTGTATTCTGGAAATGTGTAGAGTTGAAGCTGAGTATTGTATTTTGCTTTTTTCCTGTGACATTTGTTGGAAACATTTCCCTGCTTGTAGCACTTCACTTACTGCCTAACAGTGGAAAAGAATTACATTTGGCTATTTTTTTTCCAAGTAAAAGCTAGAAAAAAAGCCAAACCTTGGAAAAGGATGAAGATACAAAGCTGGCTTAAAAAACCCCAGATAACTGAGATTTTTGACTTTCTGAAAATCTACAACTCGAACTTCAATTTCCCACCCCTCTCCTGACTGTCTCAAAACATGTATAAGAAATTAAGAAAAAGAGCAATGTAAAGAAATAGTGTAACTAAAATACCAAGTTGCCCCACTCCTCTTTATAACTATATATCTCAAAGAGAGCAAGCAAGGGAAGACTTTACAAGAAAATTCCTGTATGGCTTACAAACGAAGGCCGTTGTAGAAGAACACCTGAGTTACCAAAGGAATGACTTGACTGAGTCCTGCACCGAGTTCTTGGGCACAGCCCGCAGCCTTCCCTAGCTCCCCTCTCAACCGCCACCAAGGAAAAGTACTCACAGGGCGCTTGAGAGTGGTATTTTATTACAATATAGCATAAAGAAATCTATTTTTAAAATTGCTTTTCCTCCACATCTAAAATTCTGCTTCACTGAGATTAGCTGGAGGAAAAACATGATAAACTCCAAAGTGAGTTTGGAGGAAATGAGAAGTTCCACTGCTATTTATTTTCTTTGAGTGAAATCCTTTGAGGTAAGGGAGTACTTCGGGCTGGGGCTGGCAGACTGCAGTTGGTAAAGGTTGTTATTTGCCAGCTCTTATGTGCCCAAGGAAGGCTTCCAGACCAATTTAGTCAACTGAAGATGAGGAAGTCCTTGTTACAAATGCAAATGTTGCAATCATACAAGAATCTGCAAGACAAAATGGGTAAAACATGTTGTGTGTCTGCTATGAAAACTTATACTCTGGATGGTGAAAGGAAGTGATGGACTGTCTGGTCCGAACTTTGCCCGTTTATACGAAGCTGGCATGATAGAGCTGGTAAAATCGACTGGTATTTCTCAAAAGAAATAACTCGATCAGCAACCTTATCATGTACAAGTTCAAAAAATAGGATTAAAATGTCAGTGTTACTTTTATTTTAGTCCTTTGTGTTCTCAAACTACAGAGGTTATTGTAGCACTGGACAATGTAAGGATGTAAGTGGCATATTTGGGTCAGATACCATCTTTGTAACTGCTATGTTAAATTTTGCAACCACTCCAAATTCCTGAGGCACTTAAACCTCCACTTGGACTGGGTGGCCTCCTTTCTGCCTGGATGTTAGTTACGGACCGTACTCCCTGCAGTAGTCTTCTCTGATTTCCCCATCTTTCCCTTCACTCCTTTCACATTTCATTTATCTTCCCAGACTCCTAAGGTTTGGATCAATCACACACGGAATGCTTTTTGCTTTTTTTCCTCCAGACATGATGAATTTTAATGTTTGGTGGCCAAAATAATTCCCCTTTCCTACATACTTTAATATTTTGACTGCGTCTCTCGAGTGAGATGCTCCATTTACATTGGAAATGTTTCTCTGAGAACTGCAGTGATATTTATGCTGATTTCTTCCCGTTCTGCTGTGGTTTTGCCTGGAAGAGAAGGGCAGGCTGTCAAAAGAGCCTGTGATTCTCTGCTGCCCCAATAATTGTCATTTCCATTGGTGGGAGACTGTATGGAGGGCAGAGAGAGATGAGACATTCAAAGTGGTATCAAGAAAAATTAGTTGTCATGTTGGTGTTTTACCCTCATTTTTACATTTGCGGAAATGACTGTGGATGGTGACAAAAGGTTGAAAATCAAGAATTGCTCATGCAGGGCCTATCTGTGTCATAACTGTCATTTAAAATGCTAATGTGTGCCAGCTCACACCAGGCAGTTATCTCTTCTTCCAAGCACGGAGAAAAACTCTGATATCTGGTAGGTTTGTAATGTAAAAGCACTGAGTCTGCAAGGAGAGACGTTTCAAATATCTTTTCACCAAGCTTTGATATACTTTTAGTGCCACTTTCTTTTGAGAGCTGCCTGGAGCTGCCCCTACCGGCGCTGGGATGGTGAGGAAGCGATGCCTATTTCTCTGCCCTAAAGCACGAGGCTGGAAGCTGGCGTTTCCCTGTTCCACTGTGGGCACCAAGGGTGTCTGGTGCTTGCAGCTCTGGGCAGCGAGAGAGGCCATGAGGCCGTCTTTCCTTGCAGGAAATATCTGGGAAATCAGAATCATAGAATCGTTTAGGTGGGAAAAGACCTTTAAGATCATCAAATACAACCGTAACCTAAAACTGCCATTGGATGGGAGAGGCTTTCCTTGCTGGTGTTCCTGGAAAGTGGCTGGTGCCTCCTGGGTGCTCCTGGAAGTGGAGATGGAGTAGGACAATGTGGTAGAGCACTGCTGGGACAGTGAACCTCCCTCTAAGGAGTTTTATTTCGGTAACCTCCTTGGGGAAATTTCCAGTTCACACTGTGGGAAAACAGCAAGAATAGGACATAGGTATGCTCTGCTCTGAAAAGATTTTTTACGAGGCTTCACCAGCCTCAGCAAACACGATTTATTGCTGCTCAAATCCCTTTCTCCCTCTTGGAGGTTGGAGTAATACTCACGGAGCCGCTCCAGATGGTCGGCTGCTGAGCAGTTCCTGCTGCACATCCCGGCCGTCGGGATAGGATACCAGCCTGTAGGAACAGCCACGAGCCGGCTGCCTGCACTCGGCAGATATTACTTTTAACTCCAGGTTAATAAAGCTACTTGAAAAAAACAGCTCCATAGGATTTGCTGTGCATTAGCAGGGACCAGAGGAGTCAGGGAACTTTGGAAACGTACTGTGTATGGCTGGAATCAAGCTGTCTGTAGCTGTGGGTGAGGCAGAAAGCTGAGGGCTTTAAAAATACTGGAATGTTTTTTTATCACAAAGTATTTTCAGTGTTTACTGCTTGACAAATATGCACCTCGCCTCTCATTTTAGAATAATTTTAATTTTGTGAGGCATGAATATGCAGATCTATCAGGCATAGAATGTGTTCAATATAGAGAAAGTACAAATCCTGAAAGTAACTGTTTTCTAAACTGCAGCATGCAAAAGGTAAGAGGAAACAAAAAGTGCTCATGCAGCGCACGAGCTCGCTTCAGGAGCTGCCAGCAGATCGCTGCATCTCCCGTCCACAGCATTGCACCGGGAAGGGGGCATGGATGGTGCGGTTCACTTTGGCAGGCGATGCCAGTCGAAACACCTGGAGAAAGGCTGCTGCAAATACGCGTTTCTGGGTACTCCCACTGCAATGCCTCACATGCTCAAATTAAGTTCGCCAGTGAGTATCTGCAGAACTGCAAGCAGCGAATCTACCTCGTCACAAGCAATTAAAACTTAATAGAGCTTAGTTCCTCTTCCACCCGAGTTCTGCGTTTGACTTTGTTAATGGATTCTGTTATAATATATGGACAATGTTCAGAGTGAATTGTTTCTAGCTCAGGTGGCGGTGGGATTGCGTTACCTTTTCTTTTTAGATAAAACCAAGTTGTAAAATTTCTGAACAGGAAATACTGTTGCTTAATGGATATTGTTCGCTATTTGTAATATCAATGCAAAATGATTGCAAGGTGAATACAAACATGCTCACCCTGAACCGGTAATTTTGTTCATTCTTTATACTGCTGATAGATGCTGAGAACGTATATTGCCCCAGAAAATTGTGTTTAGTGCAGTTATCAAATGTCAGAGTTGTGGGCATAAATACTTAGAATGATGTTTTGAAAGAAACTATGCTATAAGTAGACTTTAATAGGAAATGTGTGTGATTACAGTCACGCACATAACTTGAGGTAAAGTTATGTATAAAGAACTTATCTTGTAAATTGCTTTATAATAGCAATTGTTAATGTAATTTTTAGTAATTTTTATGTCGTGTTTATACTGTGAGATGCCTGCCAGAGAGTCTACAGCAAACTTAAGGTGGATATCCTGCAGAGAAATACATAACAGACATCAAAGCTTTGTAGAAAAGTATGCTTAGAACAATTTTATTAATGAAAAATAATGTTTGAGCAACCCTAGTACATGTATTTTCAGTAAGAAATCCTTAGTGACAGAGGTCTGCTGACCAGACCTTTCCAGCTTTCCCCTGCCCAGCAGGCCTCTCATCTCCTGGGGGCTGCCCAGGGGCACGGCTGTGGGTTTTGGTGCTGAGAGCCCCCAGGTAAAGCCTGGGAAAACTTGCCTGGCTTTCAGGGTGGAACCGTTAGAAGAACACTGGAGCACAATTAGCACTTGATTTGTTTGCCAAGTCCTTAGCCAAAGAAAAAAAAAAAAGGTGTATTCTGTGAAATGAAATGGAACCTGGGCTGTAAAAAACCCAGCTTCTGGCAGGTAAGTAAGCAAAGAGGGTCAGGAAGTTTCTGTGTAGTTAGAAGTTTGGAATTGATTTGAAACTTGGACAACAGCCTGTGTTAGATGTGCATTAGAGACATTATCTTGCCGTGGGAGTAAAAAGAGTTGCAAGTGCATTGTATCTAGAGGGTCAGGAGTTTTATAGCTACAGTCTATTTAAATGGCAAATTTCACTTTCTTTCTAATGGAAATAAATAAGTAAAAAGGTGAAGAACTCACAAACTGCTTTTTGTAAAACACTGCGAGTGGGCACATTCCAAGACTCCAGTTTTCCATCTGGGAACATTTGTGAAATATCCAGCATGTGGCTATGTCCACGTCTCTTCTCAGCAGAGGTGCGTTCCTCTCGAAGTTTTGTAAAGGTAAGTCGAGATCGGCACTGGCTCGTGCAAGAGGTCATTTTCAAGGACAGCAGTAGAAAAAATACACACAAAATATTATTTCTTCTGCAAACGAGATACTGAATTTCTCACCAGCTTGAGTGCAGTGATGAGTTGGTTCCCTGCGCCTGAGTTTGCTTCAGTTGCTGTTAATGATGTGAAGAGAACAGAAGTGAACCTGAAACTGCTGACAGCAAAATCTGTTAGAGAGTTACTTAACCAGAATCTCTTTTGGTCTGAGGTAGATGATGCACTGGCTTTGAGTTTTTAAATTTCTAGATAAAAGACAGCTTTAAAGGCGAGCAGTGTTGGAGATATCCAACTCTCCAATGGTGTGGTATGCTCTCAAAGGTTGTTTAACCTTTCCTTTAGGGTTGAAGCTGGCACCTTTCAAGCCAAGGGCATTCACCAAGCTGAAGTTACAGAGGTGCTGTGAGGAGATGGTTGCAGTCTTGGCTGGAAGGGTACCTATGGTTTCTTAATTCATTTTGCATCAAGTTCTGCCCTGAATTGCATTGCTGAAATTCCTATAGCTTCATTAGGGTTGACTGGGTTTAACTAAGGCATTATTTGCCCTAAGAATACCTACAGTCAAAAATTTGCTGAATGTTGGAGGTTCAGTAATTAAAGGTGTGTTTACAGGAAACAATACAGGCAGAATGGCAGAAGAGTAACAGTTCCCAAATCAGAGTGTGCGGCCACATGAAAGAGGGAAGAAAACTGTGAAGAAACTTCAGGGTTGCCACCCCGCAGTGTTACAGGGACAGGTGAAGCAATTCTGAGCTTTCCAGTAGCAAACGCTGTGGTCAGGAGAGCAACTTGGGGTTGGCCTTTCACTTGGTAATGATGCTGGTCCCAAATTAATCCCCCGGAGAACACTAGGAGATGGTTTGGTACACCTATCACTCGCATTCGCTAAGTCACCGAGGACTGCCGCTGCCTCTTGCTGCCCTCCCTGCTCTTCCAGCAGCTCTCCTGGTGCAGCCTGCTCCCGGAGACAGCCCCCGCCGGCAGCTCTCCTGCCCCTGTGCACCTCAGCTGCTCCTCCCTGCCTCCTTCCATCCCTCCATCCCTCCCTCCTTCCATCCCTGCCTCCTTCCATCCCTCCATCCCTCTGTCCCCCCATCCCTGCCTCCTTCCTTCCATCCCTCTGTCCCCCCATCCCTCCTTCCATCCCTCCATCCCTCTGTCCCCCCATCCCTCCCTCCTTCCATCCCT
>NW_009259323.1:287933-336539 GCF_000687185.1 Egretta garzetta
TGGGCTTCGGGACCGGGCCGGTGTGCTTCGTGCCTCTCTGGAAAAGTGCCTCCGCCTTTCCCAGGCGTTCTTTTGCAGTCACTGAAGCCGTTTTCTTCCTTCCCCCGACCCTTGCTGTTCATCGGTGTTTATTGTTCCCTGGCCTTTAAATAGGCTGGGTGAGGTCTGGGTGCAGGAAGGAGTTTTGGGGGTTAGTTCTGAGGTACAGCCATTAGAAATGGGGATGTAACTGTAGGGTGTAATTAACTTGCCGGTTTCCTCTTCTCCCTGTTCGCATAAAATTTAGGCCAAGCTCTGTTCTTACTAGGTACTGTTCAGGACTTTTTGTCTGCGTATGAAAAGTGCAATATTAACTTGAGAGCCCTTGGAGTCTTGGCTGGGGTCTTTTGTGTAATTCAGGAGATGCAAGGTGCTCATCTTTTTCATTTTTGTATAGCAAAGGGCTCTCTAGCTTGGCTGTTCTGAGTGTTCATGAAACTGATGCTGACTTGGACCTGCTGTGAAGTCTGCCTCAGAAATATCTCCCTTGCCCATTTAAATATGGCTCATACATTTGAATAGAATGCCACAGAGGAGTCTTCCTTATTCTTTCCCCAGTGAGCTACACTGAGAGATAATGCTAATGAAGAACCTTCAGGGCACTCTCCCCACTTCTCTGATTTCATGGTAAAGCCTGTTCTGCAATCCCATTTAGTACTAGAATACGCTGCAGAGTGTTGATAGTAATAAAAAAAAAAAAAAGTTTGGGTAGTAACTAGGATTAAATGCGATCCTGAATGCACTTCTTGTGATCTCTTTGATTCTGTGATTTTCAAAACTGTGCTTCTAAACATTTTCCTTCACTTCTGAAGTTCAAAAAAATTGTAGTGAGCTGCCAGCACAAATTAGTATGCTGCTCTGCTTCAAAGCAAGACTGTTTCTAGTGAGCCTTGGCTTGACACCAGGTGTCAAAAATGAATTAAAGTCACTTTGCCCCAGCCAATGTGTGGGGTTTTTTTTTAATTTTAAAGAGTTTCTTCTGCTCTTCTGTAAAAGATTCACTAAACTGAAAGTCATCTGAGGAGGCCATAGTTCAGCTGTACCTAGTCTGTAGCAGTAATGGTGGCTTGAGGAATTCTGCAACCTGCAGTGTTGCTGGCCCAGCTTCTGGTGAACGCCAGGCATGAGGCAGATCAGCAAACTTACCCAGCTAGAAAGAAAAGGAGCACGCACAGGGACCCTGGTCCAGTTTGCGTTGTGGTCCCACAAATGAGAGGAGAGCATGTCTGTGGGGAGATGATGAGCTCCAGGATCATCTCAGACTGCCGGTGAGGATTTGGCTTGCTCAAAGCAGGGCTGAGCGGGGTGAAGCAGAGAGTGAGCATGTTCAGCTGATATCGCTGCAGATCAGCGTGTGAGCGATTGATGATGAATCCTTCATTAAGCTCTAAGGGGGCACAAGGGGAAGTGAAATGTAGCTGCTGCAGAAAGGGCTCTCGTGCTGGCACATGAACTGGCTAGAAGCATACGAAGTAGAACCTTGCTTTTCCTCCCTGAATTCTAGTAACCTTAAATGGTTTTTTTTTTTTCCTTCTGTTTTGCAACAAGCTGAGAAAAATGGAGTTCCTTAAAAAACCCAAATCAAACTATTTCATGTTGAGTGTATCTGGGTGTAATGTGATACTTGCATATGTTTCTTTGACAGGGGTGATCGAGCCCAGGATGTCTGGATGTAAAGGCATAACCTCTGCTGTCTGATTTAAAAGTTCTGATGATGGTACCTCAAGGGCCATCTGTTCTTAGTGTGGTTCAGCTTTTGGAAAAGGGTAATTAGTTCACACTACAAAGAAACATGTTGGTAGAGACTCCAAATGAATTTGCAGTGTGCTCTGCTAGGAGCGTGTCTGCTAGCACTGCTGTGTCACCTCCTCAAACTCCACAAGCAAAGCTGTCAAAGATGCTCTGCTTTTTCATGGTTGTTACGTTGCTGAAGTAGCTGCGATGCTTATTATGTGGCTTTTTTTTTCTCTTTTAGTTGATATATCTGCGCTGGCAAAACTTTCTGAGGAACTGCACTATGGCAAAAACTGAACAATTATGAAACATTTGTTTTAAGAGCTAGGAACCTCAGAGAGAGCGTATTCAGTGTTCGGCTGTTTCACTGTATCAGTCGTACAAAACTTTTTTAATGACTTAATAGCTTATGAAAGTTGACTGATGGCCTCAGGCTAGGTTCACAGGGATAGGTGCCTTTATCACAGATCTGGCTTAGTGTATATGGGTGTCTGTGAGTGGGAGGTAAAAGGGGCAATGTATGTTCTGCTTTCCTTTCAAGGTTCTCTACTTTCAGCTTTTTTAAATTCTCACAGCGGTATTGCATTGTCACAGTGCTGGATGGAAACATTTTTTATGGTTTTCTTTTTAAGTATTTGTGGTGCAAAAGGTTTCTTAAAATGGGGAGATTAGAGCTTTTTGGATAAATTAAAAACACTAGAGTGGAAGAAACTTTTCGTAGTATATTTGCTATCCCTAAGCAACGTGGCTTTGAAAAGCTAGGAAGTAATTAAGCAGTGTTAGACAGTAGTCTCTGGAAGAAAAGGCATGCTTTCAGCGGGCATTCAGGGTAATTGGGAAATTCGCCGCTTCCATCTGAATTACTCTCATAAAACTTTGTCTCTAAGGGTTTTACACAGTAGGAAGTGTTCTGGGGTGAAAGCACGCCTGTGCTGTATGCTGTGTCAGAAGGATCTGACAAGGGAACTCAGCCCTAAGCGCACTGAGATGGGAAATAGGGGGAACTGCGGCGTGTGACTTGGTATTGGTGGCAGAGTGTTTCAGAAGTGGGTTTCCTGAAGATATCTTTTGGATTATGAGGTAGGAAGGGATCTGTCTGAACCCAAGAGGAGCTTGCAAGCTGGGACAAAATTTAAGTCTGACTCCTTTAATTGGCCTGTGTGTTTCGGAAGACTAACAGTAAGAGAATTCAAAAGACTTCCCGTGTTGAGTGTCCTATAATGAATTTGATGTCTTCCAGGCCTATTTTGAGAAGCTGTTTTTAAGTGAATCAGGTGTACTAAGTTTTTGAAAAATGCACCAGCTACTGATTTGCATTGCCAGTGTTTTTGCTTTAAATTTGCTGTGGGAAATATGTCATTTTGTTTCATTTTGTGGAAACAGTGCTTTGTTGTAAATACTAATGACGCTGGTCATATGATTCCTCGGGGCTTTTGTTTTAACTTCTTTGTGATTGATGCAGCTGCTTGGTGCTGTGTTCTATAGTTGTGATGTGTGTGAGATTTGTTTGGCAATGCCAACACATTCTCCCTTTTTAAAGTTATTCTGCTTGGTTTCTTTAATATGAAATATTTAAAATATGAGAAAACTTACGTAAAGGTGAAAGTAGAAATGGAAATAGATTGTGAGCAGAAGTTTTGGTTTCACAGAAGTGGTGCACATGGAAGGCTGTTGATAGGGCAAAACTGCTGATGGTTTTTTTTGTGCAGGTGTGGATAGGACCAGAAGTGGAACTGGTTGCCGGTAGTCAAAGCAGGAGGACTATTTAGCCATGATGTCAGACACCTTCCTTTGGCTCCTTCTGCCTGCTGGCATATGCACTTGTTTGTCCTGCCTCTCGGAAGTCTCTTTATTTGCCTGAAGGTCGGAGGTATAAGCTGCTTTGGGACGGAAGTCCTGTCTAAGCTGTTCCACCTTGCTAGAAGAAAAACAGTTGCCACAAAGCATGTGGGAATGTGTTGCACAGGTCTCATGGTTAAAACCAGGAATGGGACGATCTGAGTGCCTAAGCTCCAAGGACTTACAAGTAAATGTTTTAACAGATATTGCAGTGCTCAGCATCGCAATGTCTTAGTCCCGTTATGAATATAAATTTCCATCTTTGCAGGGAAGACCTTTGTTCCTTTATTCTTGGAAGAAACATGGAGAGGGCCAATTTTATCAGCCTGTATCATTCGGAAATTGCAGACCAGGATTTAGCGACATGACAAATGAAAACCATGGTACACTGTAAACGAGCTTGATTACACCTCCATCTGGACAAGTGCAAACTGTTGTTATGAGGAAGGTGAGGTTCTGTGTCATGAAAAAAATAAAGCAGAATTTTTGATATGTACGGGTGGAAATGATTAAATATTAGCGAGAATCCTGTAGGTCGAAGAAAGCAAGGATAAACATGTGACTTTCAACCCAGTTCCTTTATCCTGATTGTTTTTTTGGCATCTCCATGCGCGTGGTCTGTTCTAGTTTCAAGTTGAACATGTTCCACGTGCATTTCATTTAGCATCGTGGGAACTTTTGATTCTTTTAAATAACTGACCTTATCTGATAATGAATAATATCCATTGGTGTGTTAAGGTGATGATCTGAAATATCCAGCAGGTTTTTACCGTACTGGCACAAACCCCAGCTTTCTAAAGTTGAAGCGCTTTCTGTTAAACATTGTTGTAGTATATTTTCTACATACTTAAATCTGTAAGAAATAAATGTGAAACACTTCTTTTAAATTTTAAACATCTTCATAAACCTGCTATGGATTGAAAATTAACGAGAAGATTCATGCTTGGAGGACAAGATCTGATGCTGGAGGCTTTGGAGGCAGTTCGGTGCTTCAGGTACCTCATCTGATGCATCTCTGGGTGGTCCTGCCTCGATCTCCTGCTGCAGCTCCCTAGGCAGAGCGAAGGCTTGTGTGATTGCAGGGTGATTTCTTTTCTTATCTCATGGGAAACTAACCCACTCAGTAACGTTTTTATCAGTTTGCTAACTCGCCCTGTGGCTACACCTTGCTGTTGCTCTCACAGGTGGAAGCACGAATGGTGTGGCTGGAAGTGAGTGGAGGGAAAGCAGGACTGCTTCTCCCAGCAGATGCTGGGGATGGAGCACCAAACTCAATGCAGGAGGACCAGGGCAGTGCTCCCGCTTCAAACCAGCTGTGTTTCCAAATGTGTTTCCTGGGAGTGCTGTTCTCCAGGTAGATTTCCATCTGTGTAGGAGCCAAATGATCCATGTAAATTCATTCTTGCATTAAAATCTTTACATGAAAGCATGAATCCTGCACTACAGTAAGGTAGGGGGAAAGCTTTTGTCTCTGCTCTGGAGGAACCAAAACACAGACCTGCATCCTGCTCGCAGATGTTACCTGGCTCTTGAAGGAAGCAGAGGGAGAAATGGGTTGCTCTTCTGCTTTGTCAACTTTTGGCTTCTCGGTGTCTGAGTCTCAAGTAGCTTCTGTCTTGCAAAACAGGCATGGTTCTGGGTGAGTTTATGGCTGCCCACAGATTTTGACTAGAACGGAGGAAGTGAGTAGCACATCCGTTATTTAAAGAAAGCTGTGAGTGGCACTAGAATCTTACAGACGTTGGCATATATTCTGTGTGTGTATATATATTTAGAAGCTGATTATCCACCACAGTGCCAGAGTTGTAGAAGACTTGTATTAATAGTTTATCTCCCCCGCCTCCCGTCCCTGATCATCTTTCTGCTCACTGCTAGTGAGTAACTTTTTAAGTAGTAGCGACTAGAAGTTACAAAATACATGTGTGGTTGTATTGCTGTCACTTATTAACAACTATATTTTATTGCCTGTTGATGTTGGAAGCTTTTAACAGGAACAGAATGTAACTAGTTTTGTTCTCTCTAATGTTGAATTTGCAATTTAGCAGCGATGTTGTTATATCTAGAAATTTAAGCTGGGCTCTTGGGTTTGCTGTTCTAAGCTTGTTTTTTGTACAGTGGAATCAAAGTATTTCCATCAGGGTTTATGCCCTGTGAGACATATTTTATATAAACTGAAGACTTTGCAAGCTCACACATTCAAACTGGAAACTGTGAATTAAAAACTTGAGCTGCAAAAGAGTCAAAGGCTCGATCTAGATAATTCAGCAATATTGAATCTGAATTTACTAGATTGCTCAAGTCGTCTTGTGTTGCTCCCTCCGTGACTATGCAAATCAGACTGGTCTCTTGTGGCTGCTCAGATTTGTCACGGAGGAGTAATGATAAATGCATAAGCATTCAGTGTCTCTGTTCTTCTTTGGACTTGGGCAATACAAAACACTGATGTCTTTAATGGTAGAAGGGGAGGTGGGGAGTAGTGTTATCCGGGTGAGACTTGGTACCCTATTTTTCCCGCTGAGACTGAAAATTTTGTACTTAATGTCCAAACAGGGAGTTTTGTTATTTAAAGGAGAGCAGAAATGAGGTGATCGTGCTATCAGCTATCTTGGAGTTGGTGGAAGTGTCATTAACCAGTTGCCTTAGTGATGTTGGTGGTATCACTTGCTAAGAGAGAGCCTGGCCCGTATCCTTGCAAGTAGGCTAATTTTTTTCAGGAGTGGTTTAGTAGCTTACCTTAATGTAAGTTTGAGTACGTGGAGGAGTTTGCTGTGAGGCTCTAAATGGACCATGGTGCAACTCTTCTAGCATCTGCTTTTAGCGAGAAGATAGAGACCCTGAGATTTTGTTTTCCTATCAAGATTCCTTATTTTTAATTTTTTTTAATGCTCTTGCTAATGGCATTTAAGAGCTACAGTGATGGAGCGAGCCCTTGGTATGATAGTGCTTCACATGCACAGAACAAAAAGGCAGTTTCTGTTCCCAAATCTTGTTATGCTACTGTAGGTTTTCTCCCACCTGTTATTTTTCTGGGGTTTGTGGGTGGGTGGGTACAACGGAATACAAAAATGGTTAATGGTGTTGGTAACATCTTAGTAAGCCTGTAGTCTAACTTTAGCCTGTGGTGGTAGCATTTTTCTCTTCCAAAACTTGTAGCCTTAAGGCAACTTGATGGATTTTACCGGCATCTCTTGCCTTCCTCCCAGGGCAGAGACTTGCACGTTGTGTTGCTCTTGGTGCTCATGTGGCTGTCCCTGCTTGTGGAGCTCCGAGGTACATCTTCTCTGAGAGCTAGGTGAAATTACTTGCCTGGAATGGGCTGAGCAGACCTAAGCAAGGCTTGTTCTCCTCTTCAAATTCATTCCTTGGGTGTTGATGAGTGTGCCAATAGCCCTCGTTACTTTGGGATGCCAGCAGGGGTTTTGCTGTTGGCCGTCATTCCTGGTTTGTAGAAGGAGAAGATGTGTCAGTAAGGGGGCTGTAAACCTTACCTCTGGCAATTTAGACAATTATGTGAGCTCTTCTGCAGAATGCCAACCAAAATAAGCTGGGGTAGTTTAAACAGCCTAGATAATCACTCTCTGTATCGGTTGATCCTGAGTAAATAGGTTAGACTGTACTTAGGAGCAGCTCAGATGGTAGCCTTCTGGCAGAGAGCAGGCACAAGCAGCTGAGGACGCTGATCTCTTCCACAGCACAGCTGTATCTAGAGGAGGAGATCCAAGCCCAGGGCAGAGGTTCACAAGCTAAAAGGTTGCTTGACAGGCAGAAATGTGGCTTCTCCTGTGCAAATAACCCTGCGATTATGGGAGAAGTAAGAGAATCCCAGTTCATCACTCTTGTAGGGTGTGAGGGTATTTTCTGGTTAGGCTGTAGTGATGTCCTGGTGTGCAGTGAAAGAAGCAGTTAAATTTAGGCATGGTTTGTGGGGATGCAGGGGACGGCAGTAGTGCTAGCACTCCTCCAACAGCACTGTCAGGCTGGCGGCCACTGCGGGCTGTGGCGTGGGCTTGCTGTGAGATGGTGTCCTGCCTTCCCCACGTGCGTTCCGGGAAGTCCACACTATGGTTATAGCCAGCTCCCGTTACTAGTTCAGACTGTTTATTCATTAGTAAAATTAATGGAAGAAGGGAGTTGGGCCGGAAAATGCAAATGTGCAAGAGAAGAGGTTGCATGGCAACACTTTACAATCCCGAACATGAAGACAAGAATAAATAACGGTGGAAAAAGAAATGGGAGGAGGAAAAAATGAGTGGGTTGGAGGAAAAAACGCTATCTTTGTATTGACTTTATTGTTTCGGTGCCATCCCAGATGTGTCTAACAAGTCTGACATTGTTTGGGATTTTCATTACTGAGAGCCTTTCATAAGGCCCTCCACTGTAACGCTTGTGTGTCGCTGGAGTGGCCTGACACGGCTTTGCAGAGGCTCAGGTTGTGCAGAATGCTCTGACGGGGGACGCTGGGAAGCCACGACCTTACTCCCAGCTTTAGAGGGCTTCTTGCCACCAGAAACTACTAACTTGTTGCCTTTCTGGCTTTCTTCACCAAAAAGACCTGTGTAAGAGTTTTCCCGATGAATTGTGTGTGTTGTTCCTGACGTTAATATTTTAGTTCTGGAACATGGGTCTTTCTGATGGCTGCCGTGCATAGATGTGCATATAGAAAAAGGAAAATAATTTTACGCACTTCAAGGAGTATCAAAAGGAAGAAAGCTTCATGAAATAGGACTGCAGTAGCCTCTGTAATCTTCAGGTAACTCCTTTGTTTTGGTTAAGAAGTTTGAATGTCCCACAGTGCTTCTTAGGTGTTACTATTGGTTAACTTGTGATTTCCTATGTGATTTTTGTTGTTAGTATTGTTTTAAGGGGATGAATAACTTCAGGTTGGCAAGGGCTTGTAACTGAAAAAATATTGTTCATTGAATGGTAGGAGTGACCCTCGCTTATTGGTGCTAACTGAATGTGAGAGTAGGAGTTGCCAAGTGTAACGCTTCAACTTTTTTATTTTCTGAGAGGAAACGTGGAGGAAGCGAAAGCTGGCAGCGTTCTTGCCAGCGTTTCCTCGCTCTGTTTTACGTTAGAATGAATAAAAAAAAATGACTGCCATTGCAAATGACAATACTGCTAATTGCTCTTTGCACATTGGGGTAACTGGCTGCTTTTTTCCTTTTCAGTTGGACGTGCTGTCTTTTCAGCATTCAAAAGAAAAGCAGTGTCTCCTCCCAAATCCGGCTCTCCGGTTGTTCATTCTGGCCAGTGAGATGACTTCCAAATGGCTGTGAAACCTTGCGCTGTCATTTTGTGCTATTTCAACTCCATTGTGACTGGTGCTCTTTTGGCAAGCCCAGCCAGAGAGCTTCCTGCTGGGAAAGCAGCTGGGGGGTGAACTTAATGAAAAGTGTGCTTGGCTTAGTGTCGTGATGCGAGGTATTACTTCTGTTAGGACTTCTGTACCTTCAGTGACTTGTATGCATTTAGTGATTTCTGTAAAATGGTACTTCGGAGATGTACAGAGGGACTGTCCGACTAGCTTAAAAGCAAAAATTAGCTCTTTTTTCGTTCTTCTGCACAGTTGTTGAAATGGATTTTTATTTGAAGCTGTGGTCTTGCAGAATTGTGTATGAAATATTCTGTATACACGGAAAAGAGCAGGATGCCACAGATTTGTAGTGAGTTATGTGAACTTTCCCTCCAGGCAAGAAGTGGTGCTATCCAATTTTCCACTCACAGTGGAGATAGAGCTCAAAGAGCTGCAGAAACCAATAGTTAACTCGGTTGGAGATGCTGTACCCTGCAGTTTTTTAAAATAACATCTACAGTGAATAATAGTGTGCAAATGTGTGTGACAATTTTTTTTTCTCTTCCTGAACCTTGTTCTAGATGTCAAAATTAACCTGGACTACTTGGGAATGGCGAAACATAGCCCTGGGATCCTGCCATGAACAGTAAGCAAGTTGAGATGCTTTGTGAATGCAAATAAATATTATGTTTTTTTTTTAATGGCTAAACCCCAGTGAAACTGTTCCTGTACAATTAACATAACTAGGCAACGCATTGTGTAATTCAATGTGGATGTGCTCCCAGCTTTTCACGCAGTAAAGAGGCAGTGCAGTCAGTCAGAGGGGTGGCTCAGTAGGGGAGCACTCTTTGGGAAACAATACTGGGGAAGTCTCTGCAGCCAGTATGGCACTGGAGGTGGGACGGCTGCTATGGGTGGTGTGTTAGGAAGTGATTGAGGTGGTGGCTGAAGGATGCTTTCCTGTAACGTGTAATTATATTGTGAGACTCCACTGTTATCTAGTGTATAATTATATCGAGACTCCATTGTCACAGGGTATCTTGAACGCAAATTAGTTTGAAACGCGATTAGACAAATTAGCGGAAGAAGAGAGTGAATTGCGGAGTGGTAAAGACTGCATTCTGGATGCAGGTCGTGGAGGCAGTCCCAAAAACACTGGCTGACGGAAGCTGTCAGCGTGCAGTGGTGTTCTACTCTCACTGCTCTCAAATTGAATGCTGTTAGACTGGTAGCTGGGCTAAACAGGTCTTTGGTCTCACCTTTCAAATCTGACTTCTGTGTGGTGCTTTCCTGATATGAAACTCGCAGATGTTGATTAGATGTTTAATGGAAGTTGATTAAATGGTTCATGTATCCAAGAAATCAGGCACCTTTAAAGGTATTCTTGAGTGTTGATCAGAATATTCAGATATTTTTGTGGTGTTGGTAGCCTGAAACTTTCTAGTTTGAAGGATACATAAATAAATATTTATGTGTACATGCTCTGTATTCTTTATATAGCCTTTTCCAGATGTTGCAGTAGGCATCCTTAAATTGATGCATTGAAAATTATTCTGATGAATTTTCCCAGTACAAAATAGATTACTTACGAGAGACTGTGTGGGTGAGTAGCATACTTGTAAAGTGTAAATCTTCAGCAGATGCTGTTGATGCTATTTGTCAGCCTTTACTGGGACAGAAATTAGAAGGCTTTTGTATTGTTAAATATCATGATTTGAATATAGTCAATTCGAAATGAACAGCTCTTGGAAACTCTTGTATCTAAAGTCTTTGCAGTGGTTTAAATGCTTAACATGCAAATGTTCAAATGAAAAATATTTAATTTTCTTTTGTAGAAGTCTCTGACCATGTCATGTTTAATTCTTCCATGGGAGCAGGGTTTTACCCAGGGCTTTCAAAAACTGGTTGATATACTTGAGCTGTTAGGCGATGTCACGATCTTTAAAATCTCAGAACTCTCCTTTGAAAATCCTGTAATTGTCCAATTGTGTAGCCGTAGGTCACTTATTAGAATAACTGATAAAGACCTAGGAAGCTGTTTAGTTCTCCGTACAAAATAGCGTATGCGCCACAGGGAGACACTGGAGACTGACTGCTTTCAGCTTTTTGAGAAGCTTATTCAGGTTAGCTGAAAAAGACAAATGTATATATTTGTAGATTATTAAATGGATTTGAAATCTTACCAGAATGTGGCTAAAGCTTGAGTTTACTTTTTCTGATCATGGATAGACTGAGCTAACAATTTTAAGCTGTGCTGCTCAGAGGTAAAACATTCATTCATTTTAAATGGTCCTATTTAGCAAGAAGCTTCGCTGTTTGAAAGGTGAGCCAGGGAACTTCGCTGTTCACGGATTTGCTCTGACCAAACCCTTGCGATTTCTTGTAGAGTTGAGAACAAATGTATGTAATGTCAGAGAGTAATCATGCATGTACGGTGTAGTTAAGAGGAATTTTAAGGATGGAAATGATTCCTGGTACAAGTTGAGGCATCAAGAATAATCTTGGGTTTTTTGTTCCCTGCTAATCAGTTACCTAAAAGTTGTGTGGCTTTTCCTTTTCTTTTGAGGTGGTAATTGGGGCCAAAAGAGCTGGACTGCTGTTGTACTGGTGATCAAGGTCCTCGTGTTTGGGAGGTTCTTAATGTCCATTTCTAGGACAAGTAGCATTAGAAATCCAAATTTGCTACTAATCCCGTAGTGTTAGAAAATGTCCACATGCTACTAAGTAATAAGCTAAATTACTAACATGTGAAATGCATCTTACTCAACTCTCATGTCATTTGTTTGGCTTACGATAAGCCCGTGCGTGGTGTGTGCCATGTTGTGCTCTGGATAGCCTTATGACCCAGTGTTTCCTGAATTATCCGGTCGGCGGTTGTGTCTTTTTAAGGTATGCTCAGAATAGCTGTTAGAAAACAAAGCTGATCGGCAGTCTGGTGTTCCCTTGGCTTCCACCTTCACCCGTTAACAGCGCTCCAGAATTAGTAAGCTTGCTGATGGTGACTGGTGTTTGAAATCATGCTGACTAACTTGGTCCAGAAACATTTTTCCCAGGCCTTTATCTGCATATGTAGACATTTCTTTTTCCTAAGGAAGTGGTTTAGATGAAGCCTGCAGGTAAAGGATGTGGCTGATTGAAGTAAGAGCAGGTGGGAAGGCTCATAGTTTAGTGGAAAGTGATTCCAAGGTGGCTTGTCGCATGGATACTTGAATGGTAGCTTAAGGAAATACCACAGATTTCGTTTCTCGGTGGAGCAGGCAGCTCTGATGCTCTGGTGTGCGATATAGGAGAGGGGTACCAGAAGGTTTTACAGCAGAAAATCGGAAAGTGGGCTGCAATGTTCTGAGCTTTTTTGCTCTTATTGTCAGATAATGTATGCTGACTATCCAAAAGTCACTTTTGAAGACTGAAAGATTTCAGTCTACTGAAGTGTGCATTATTTTACTAGGAAGCTTCACAGGATTTAATCTCCTGTTGTTATCACTTGTTTTCAGTCTGGTGTGAACTGGCCTTTTCATTAACCCTTACAGAGCAGTATTTAGTTGATGCCTTTAAATCTGTGGCATACACTCCCCAGAATGGAGCTCCTGACAAATGGAAGCAATCCACGTAGGCTGAGAGTCATAACTCTCTACTTCCAGGGCTCTCGAGAGAGAAGGATTAAAACCTTTCCTCCAGGCATAACCACGGAGGCAGAAGCCCACACTGCCTTTAATAGGGGAGTGGCATGGAAGATGCTTGCTTTTATAGTCTGGACACCCCGCAAACAGGAGTGTGGGCATCGTCGTTGGTAGGGACCTGCTCTGGATTGTGGGGTGTAGTGATAGCAGTGGGGGGACACCAGTGTTTTAGGCAGCTGCCACTACCAGACCGTCTGGGTGCCGTGCACAGCTGTGAACGATGCTTGGAGCTGCAGCTGTGGATGAAGGGATGGTGCAGATGTTTGGGCCATGGGCAGAAGAGGCAGGGCAGTGCTGCCATCCAAGCAACAAAGCTGATGTGAACCCAGGGAGGTTACTGACCCCTCAGGTCAGTGTGGCTCTGGCAGGGAGCTGGCTTGTCATGCTTGTGCTGTCTGGTGTTTTGGGACACTGGTCCCTGCTGCCTCCTTGTCCCCTCCCCGTGCTGTCACCTTAAACTCCTTGTCCCTGTGGTGTGTCATCTGCAGCCTCCTCCTTGCCCCCCTCTCCTTTGGTCCCAGGCTAGGATTGCTGTGTAGAGCCGGTCTTGTTAGGGCTCAACCTAATTGGAGAAAAGCCCATTCCCTGGGGTTGGATTATTCTATGCTGTAATTGCTGAAGCTCCTGATTTTGAGAGCATAATATAGGGGCATCCGATACGGCATAGCATTTTCCTGCTGCCTGTGGTGCCATTTTAAACTGCAGGTGTTTTGCTTGGATGTGATTTATAAGCAACGAATTAATGGTTCAGTCTTCTTCAGAGAACTATTTGCTTTTGCTATATGAGTGAATTACTATACTAATGAGAAGATAGGGGGTTTTTTTAATACATAAAATATTACTGAAGACTTCTAAGCTTATGTGAACACAAAGCTTGGATTATTTTGCATTCCTAAAAGAGGTCAAATAAAATTTTTATTGAACACATTTTTAAAGTACATTAAAAAGGACATTATGTAACTGCAGTTAATGAGCATGGTAGCATTGCTTTTGGTGGGTAAAAATTCTTTGCTTAATACAATTACTAAATTTCCATTAGGATAGGATCTGTTCTGCTACCTAGCATTGTATTTCAAGAGTTTATTGGCTTCCTTTGTGACACTGACTTGTTCAAAATGCAGTACCTTGGCTGACTGAAGCAAATTGGTAGCTTCAGTTGTACCTTCTGTAGTCTAAGATATGGGGTTTCTTTTGTGCATGGGCTTGATTTTTATTGAAAATGTTTAAATACTTACATACTTCTAGTTTGTAGGTGGTAAATAGTAATGGTTCTACTTGTTAATTCTTGATTGCCAGGTGATACTTGATATATGCTAATACTGCTCTCAGGTAATGCAACTCTGATGCCTGTTAAAAAATGGGAGGCTATGCTAATGTCCCGAAACATGTACAAAGTTCATGCTGAAAATGCCTACATCAGGCTATTCTGCATCCTACTTTTAAGATTAAAAAAAAAAAGCCTTTTCAGGCATATACTTCTCCGTATTTAGAGAAAAATTCTCTTTTATTAATTAGAAATTAAAGCGGTTCTTTTAAGAGTATAGTTCAATGTCGGATGTAATCAGCTGCTGCTAAAAGGGACGGTGCTGCTTTCTTCTGCTCTTTGCGTGGTTGCTCCGTGGGTGCTGGGGATGCGCGGCTGCCCCCAGGTGAGTGGGATCACCCTGCCCGCCTGACGCAAGGATACCTGTGCTGGCCCTGCCCCTGCCGTGCTCTGGTGGATTGTGCGGCTGGCTGGCTGGTTAGGTTCAGCACAAGGTAGGCAAGTGGTAGTTAGGTCAGACTAAGTGCAATGTGGAACTGCGTCCTTCATTAATGTTCCCAGGCTAGCATTTAGCCTCTTGCTCCTTGTGGATTTAGTCAACGGTCTGTTTTTCAGCAGTTCTAGTTTTTTTATGATTTTAATTTTCATTGGCTACTGTGCTAGAGAAATGGCTGCGGTAACGCTGTAGGTCAGGCTAAATCATAGCATCTTGTAGAATTGTTTAGGTTGGAAAAGACCTTTAAGATCATCAAGTCCAACCCTTAACCTAACCCTGCCATCCCACCACTAAACCATGTCCCTAAGCACCTCATCTGCCCGGCTTTTAAATACCTCCAGGGATGGGGACTCCACCACTTCCCTGGGCAGCCTGTTCCAGTGCTTGACAACCCTTTTGGTGAAGAAGTTGTTCCTAATGTCCAGCCTAAACCTGCCCTGGCACAACTTGAGGCCATTTCCCATCTTCCCATCGCCCATTATCAGGGAGCAGAACCTGACGCCCCCCTCGGCTCCCCCCTCCTGTCAGGCAGCTGTAGGGAGCGATAAGGTCTCAGCCTCCTCTTCCCCAGGCTGAACACCAGTGGTGGTGTGATTTCTGAGCATCATTTGAGAACAGCTTGCCTTCTGTAGAAATGATGTGTTTGCTGAGGGCTGTCCTCTGACCCCATGAGTGTACTTTTCGTGTTCACTGTATGCTCATATTTTCGCCACTGAGGATGTGTGGGTTTGTTGATTTAGTGGCTTCCTGGACTGTGCCCCACACACTTTGTTGTACACTCTTTGACGTGTCTTGTGTCACTAATTTGCTGCTGTTCCTGAAGAGCTGACTGTAATTGATACAGGTAACCTGTATAAGCCATGTGCATCATCTGTCAACTCTGAAAGATCTAGAGCATCCTGATAGACAATGAAATATAAAAATAAAACAGTTTTACAGGGTGTCTGCTATGTGAGTTGTGTGGACTGGCATATGAGCAACACAAGTAGTGTTTTTATTTATTTTATGGAGTTGGAATAAGTAGTAGTTTAACTTCCCTGTGAAATGCTAATCAATTTTACATGGGTCTTAACCACACCCCTTTTAAATTGTCTTCCTAAATTCATGCTCAAGGTTGTTAAATATAATGGGTTATATAGGAAATGAATCATTATTCATAAATATACGTACTCACTTTTGCATATCTGAAAGAATGACCGCAAAATGTAACAGCACCAACAAGAGTGAACACCACAAACCAGAGATCTGAGGAACTTGCACAGCAGTGAGAAGTTCAGCCCCCAGCTCTGGGCAGGGGAGGTGCGTTCGTGCCCGTGCTCGGATTTGTCCTCTCTGGGGACACAGTGAGTAGCTGTAAAGTTGTAAGCGGAGGTGTGAATTTCTCATGGTTTTCTGTTGGGCACGTGGAATGAACAGTGGGGATGGAAAAGCAACGGTGGGGATGGAAAAGTCTCAGTAGCAGATCTGTTGTTAAAGTCGAAAGTTAACTAAAACTTTTCTGAGTATGAAGAGTTTTGTTTTTAACACGATGTGAACTGTCTGAATTTCTGTGGTAATGAGACTTGGTGAATATTCCTCATGCACTTGCTGAATTTTGTACGTTATTGGAAGAAAATCCGTCATTTGCCTGTTTTAGAACTTGTGTGCATCAGCTTGCCCATCCTGCACTATTTGTTCTTGTATTCTTTAGTTTTCCCCTATGTACAGGAAGAAAAAAAAAAAAACCCTGTAGCATTTCTCATTATTTTCTACTGCAAGCCAGCTATGCAGCTCCAGAGATGTAGTTTCTTTTGTCCCATCAGCATCTGTTTAAAGAAAAAAAGCTCAAATTTAAAAAAAAAAAGTAAATTCAGCTTTCACCTCGCAGTATCATTGGCTCAGCTTTCTTTCACAGGCTGAGTAATGTGAGCAGAAAACATAAGCTGTTCTGCTAAAACCTTGTCCCAGAAAAACCTTCAGGTGAGGGGAGATGTATGGGTAGAAGGGATTTCATTTTTGAAGGTGCTTTCATAGCTTTTTATTTGAAGCTAGGCAACAGGGTTAAAGTTAGTTGTGGTAGTACTGACTCTGTGTAAATAGTTTGGCCAGTCTAATGTGTTAAACAGTCTCTGGAAGAAGGTGAAACAGATCTTTTCAGGAATTCAGGCCTGGTTTTGTCGGGTGCAGCACAAATTTACTGTGTGCTACTAAGACGTCTCCAAAAACTTTAACAAACTTGCAGCTAAGTTGACTTGGAGTGACGTGTTTAGGGAAATGATGTAAAATGGAAGGATTAAAAAAAAAAATTACCTGTAGTTAATAATTGAAAGGTCAGGTATTTTTCCCCAAACTGTAAGCAAGCTGGAGTGAGCAGCATAGCTGATGCGTACAGATAAGCAACCCCATTAAAACCACATCAAGGGGACATGGCTTTGACCTCACTCAGCAGGTGTATGGAAAGAATCATAGAATCCTAGAATGTTTTGGGTTGGAAGGGACCCCTAGAGGTCATCTAGTCCAACCCCCCTGCAGTGAGCAGGGACACTGCTAACCAGATCAGGTTGCTCAGAGCCCCGTCCAACCTGGCCTTGAATGTTTCCAGGGATGGGGCCTCCACCACCTCTCTGGGCAACCTGTTCCAGTGTTTCACTACCCTCATTGTAAAGAATTTCTTCCTTAAGAAGATGCTTAACTACATACGCAAACCCATCTGTGCTGTATGCTTGCCCAAGAGGAGGCCAACTTCATGTATTTCTTAGAATTAACTTAATCCCAACCTTAAGAGTTCTGCAAAGTTGAGGGCCACCTGTCCTTTGGTTCCTTCATGCTGCTGTGCGGTGTCTTTGCCTCACCAGAGAGGTCTGTGCGGTGCCCACGGGATGGTGAAACAAGGAGTCAGGCTGCAGAATCCATCCTAACGGCATCAACCAGGCTGCACATCACGTAGGACTTTGCAAATAACTATTTCAGAGTGTGATGGTAGGAAAACGGTTCAGATGTGCATGGTACTTCTTGAACATGTTGGGTTTATGATGGAGGATAGATAGAACATACCCTATTTACTCAGCAGACTTCTTTAATAGAGGGAAATCTGGAATTTATTTAAAACAAGAGGATGTCCCGAGGTGCAGCAACACCAGGAGTTAAGAAGCAAGGTACTCAACCAGCTGCTCTAGCATCAGTGGGAGGGAGCAGGCAAGTTGGGTGCTGTTAAACGATTCTGTTTGATGCCGTCTCCGTTACGGCATGTTTAAAGTATTGCAAAGCACACACTGAATTTAGAATTCATGCCTACAAATATTGTGTGTGATTTCTTTCCACTGAATGTGTAAATCTGCTTTAACAAAATTTTAGACAGGCTCCTAAATTAGCATTGCTTGTGACCTACTCCCTGAAGTCTGAATTTTATTTGTAATGTACAGAGCAGTTGGAGGGGAGAGGATGATTTGCAGAAGTTTCTGGTTTCTGTTATATATAACTGAGCTGCTGTTTGAAATCTGTTACACAGATTTACTGTTTTGTGACCATATCTACAAATGCTAATTTACTTTTGTAGTTAAAAGTATTAATTAAGAAATAGGAATTTCTGCTTTGGGCTGTGAATTAATAGTAAATTGCTTTAAAGAAGTATTTAATTCTTACAGCTACTAATTTTTTATCATTCACTTATGTTTATCAATGTAAAATATATACAAGACCAAAAATCAGAAGTGTGGCTTTTTTCAGGGGTGTTGCCTAGTTTGTATCTGTAACGCTTGCTGGTAAATGATGTCAGCAAATTGAAACATTGCAACTTCTTTGCTGTCCCTTCAAGTGGAAGCACAAGTTCACACACTTGAGTATAGTCTGTAGTCTTTCATTTTGGTTAATGGCTGTAAGATATCACACTCTTGAGACATGAAAAATTGAACAAGGAGGTTTTGATCAACTGTATTAGATCTTAAAAATGGAACTCATTAAAATTTTGGCCTCTTCTCTACAAATTAATGTGATTACATCTTGCATCTCCCTCTTAAAATAAAAGGTGGCTTTAATCAGTCACAGCTTCCATTTTAGTAAATTGTTCATGGGATAGGCAGGCTCAGGAACAACTGGGTTAAACCAAGAGATTATTTGAAAAATCTAGGCCATGTGCACTCTCCGTTCACTTGATTAGTTTTCATAATTCATCCTTGTTTCCACAGCAAAGGGCAGCGTAAGGCATGCAAACAAGAAGCAGTTTTCTTTCTTTTGTGCTCCTTTATCTCTGTAATTTTATTGGAGAAAGATAGCAAAATGGGGAAAAATCATATTGTGTGGGAATGTTTAGAACGAATCTTGGTTTGTTTTGTGAAAATCCACGGGATCAGGGAGGCAGATGCTATTTTGGGATGTCTGTCTGTGACTGCTTCAATTCTTTTCTGTTTGACTACAGGTGCATGAAGAACAGAGGAGATATTTCCGCTTATCAGAGATGATGTGGAGAGACGCTTTGTGAGTAACTGATGTGTGTTTTCTAAAAAGCCCAAAATGCTAATGTGGGAATTTATTTATTTTTTTTGCTAACTTACAATAACTCTGCCATTTGCGTAACAGCTTCAGTTGGTTCTGGAAAGCTGTGAATATAGAGCCCTTGGTGGAAACCATAGACTAAGCTGATTGTTGAAATAAAGAGCTGGAAGACGGAGCAATAGCATATGTATGGTTTCATAAATGATTAACCATGGCGCTTAACTTTTCTACAGTGATCAGTCTGCTGAAGGCTTTTACTGTTGACTGCTGAATGTGTTCTGGACATCAGTAAAACCCCCTGATGTTGGTTATATGGGTAACCTTTAGTAGGGTTAAATTGGTATTTAAAGAAGCCCTTCTCAAGCTTACAGGTGCTACCGATTCTACATGACAGGTTATTAACAATTTATTGTCCCTTTCTAATTTTGATTGGAAGTCTGATGTATTTGCCACGAAGAAGATGGGAATAGTAGCAGTCAATAAAGGCTTTCCTGGAAGCTTTCAGTTCCTGTCTGCTGGAACCCAGCAATATTCTAGGAGCATGAAGTTAAACTGTGCTCCCAAAATAATGACAGTAAAGGAAGAACCTCTGTGTCAGGATATAACTATACCTAAATAAGTACTTAAAGGATTTACTTCTGTGGAAACAAGGTCATTTTTTATGATCACAGTTAGGTGATGCAATGTCTTATTTGTCAGATGGACTCCATAAATACTCTGTTTCTGGCCCTATAGACTCATCAGCCAGCTCTTTCCTTTGGGGCAATTAGTCCCAGTGTTTCCTTTTCCTTGCCAAATTTCCACTAACAGTTGAGAATTTAAGCAGCATGTTATTTTAGGATTTTCCATGATAGTCTTTGTGCTTATTTTTTTTGTTTTAAGTATAATATGAATAATGTGGTCTTGAGTGCTTTCTTTTAAACCATAAGTTTTGATACTCTGGAGCTACTGCTTTGTTCTAATGATAATTATCTACGAGAATGGTGCCTTTGTGGATAACTCCAGTGCTTTTCTTGGCACCGAAGAGCTCAAGTTAGAAGAACTGCTGTTGCTTCAGGCATCTTGATTTCTAAATTTTTTTGCCTTTATTTTTGCTACACCATGAAAATTCTGTTCTTTTAAAAAACATTTTAAAATACCCTTTTATTATAATAGACTAGTAATAGCTTAAACTCCCAGGTAGGAACCAGTTTGGATTCTTGCATGGGATTTGCCTTTTTTTGTTACCTAGATGTAAGCAAAAGTTTTTTTAAATGGTTTTTAGGCTTCCCTCATCCTGGAGCCCTTTGCATGTTTTCATAGATACAGTTTTGTGATTTGTAGTTTAGTAACTACTTTCAAAAAATGTCATTAATGCTTAATTTCCTCATTCTGGGATGAGGTTTGGCATCTGCAAATAGTAGTTGGTAGTCTGTCATGCTTTCAGTCAAGAGAAAATCTGCTTCAAGATAGTATTGGCTTGAGGTCATCTCTCCCTTGGCTTCTTCCAGGCTCTGCTTGCCAATTCAGGAAGGCTGTGGGAGGATTTCTGTGTAGTGGTGTCTTGGCCAGGTGCTGGATTCTTTATGAAGCAGCAGGACGAGTCCCTTTGCTGATCCAGCTGACTTAGGAACTACAACATTGATTTGATTTACTCTGTGATCTTGAGATCACTCTCTTGTGGCCAAAGTCCATGAAGGCTTTGTCACAGTTGGCTGAGTAGTAGTGATAATATGGAATATTATTTAATAATAATAACAACTTTAAATAATAATCTTTTAAATAAAAATATTACCTTCTGTCATGCCTTTTGCAGATAACCAGAGTAGTGGAGAGTTTGATTGCTTGGTCATAGCACATGTTGTTCTCCCTGTTTTCAGATTCTGGTGAGGGCTTGAGCAGCGTCCCTGGATTAGATCTTGCGGGCAGAGCTTTCTTCTGCAGCTTGTCGAACTGCTCCGGTCTGCCCCCAAGACCCAGTAAGCCAGGTGGGACTTGCTCAGGGGTCTGCTGCTTCCTTTGAGGGTAACGCTGCTCTTAAGTGTCCCTGTCTAAATTCTCCAAACTCAGTAACAGATATGCTTGCTGTTAGTAAGGAGGTGAGGGGATCTCACCAAAGATTTGCTTTGGTTCAGATTCTCTTGTTTCAACTTTCTAGGCTGTTTCCTTAGGGCAAAGGAGCTTTTTCATACTGAAAATCTTTACCCTCTTAAAAAAAGGTCTTTAGACTCTTGCTGTAGCTTTCTAGAACGTATGAGGGTGAAGGAAGGAAGCAGAACTTGTGTGGCCATCTGGTCTGTACAGGCTTGCACAAGTTTGATGTGCTGGAGACAGATACAGTGTGTTAGACAAGTACAGTTGTATTTACTTGTCAGGTGGGTATCACTTGACAGAGCTTGGAAAAATTTGCAGTTGAGACATAACTTCATTTTTTGAATAAGATCTTTGTTCTCAGCTTAATAAAATTGGAATGTGATTGTTCTAGCTTTTGGTTTTTTTTTTTCAAGAAATGAAGTTTAGGTATAAGTGTTCAAAGTATCAGTCTACATACCTTAAAATATTTTTGTAGTGATGCCACACTTACTGATAATACATATGTTTCTCTTTGAATGTTTACAGATGTTGACTGTATTTTAGTGTGGTAACTTTCGGAAAAGGCTCTGTGAAAAGTACATCACAGTTATTTTGTGGGGCTGGCATTTAATTTGTAGAGATGGTTGCCGTTAAGGACCTTAGTACATAGCAGTCAGCTTTTCATGGTCTTCAGCATATGGCTGGGGCGGGGTGTGCTCTGATACTTGAGAGTGGGTAAGGCGTACAGCCGATGACAGCCGCTGTGAGCAGCGTTTCTGGATTTGCCTACATTAAGACTCCTCGGTGTCAGCATTAGTGGCTGCAAGAACAGATAATGCCTATCTGGCTACTTTCATTAATTCTCACGGGATATTGCAAGGGTGAATATGGGTGAGGTATAATGGGCTAGCTTGTGAATTGAATAGGGTTTGGTCCTTGTTGCAGCATGGAGGTGCAGGAACCGGTTTCTTTTCCCGGTTCTACGTGATCATAACCTTGGCTTTAACCTCTGTGCTGTAATATCTCTTTCTGTGAGTGGTATTTATACAGTTATATAAAGCTTGTGGGATGTAGAATGGAAATTGCTGTTTACCTGTTACAGTTTTTATCATGGTTTATTACTGGGCAGTCTTGAATATACAGGATTTCTGGTTAAAAGTGGAAAAAATGTTTTGGCTTTGCTCAAACAGCGAGCTTTGAAGGGTTTGAAATATATGCTGCAACTTAGTCCGATAAGTTAAAATACGTCTTTGTTAATAAAGTGAGAATGTGCAATAAAAGCCTTTTCACCTAGTAGTATTGACTCCCACATTCATAAACTTAAAAAATAAAGTACTTCAACCAAAACACAGAGATATACACCCATTCCCGATGTTGATTTTTTTTTTTCCTGACAGGCTGAATGAGGGTGCCTTGTTCTACTTGACATCTGCCCATGTCTGAGTAAGTCTAATTTGTACAGTAGTGATAGGTACTTGAGCTGTGCCCTTGGTAATCAGTAGATTAGGGGTGTATGTGACAAGTTGGACACCGAAGGGACATGCTGTATCTAAGCTATTGCGTTTCCTCCTGAATGGACTAATATGTTCCGTTGGCCTTCCCTGGTCTCAGTCACCACACAAAGCTTTATGCTCTTAAAATAACTGACAGTCGGCAGCTGGTTTCTTACTGGGATTTTTTTCACTGCAAGAGAGGAGAAAGTGCGATCCAAATGTCATCAGTCCTGTTGTCTTACTGGAGATAATACCGGTTTTTCTTTTACTTGTGTTTGCTGGATTGCATCTGTGTGCTTTTTTTTTTTTTAATCCAATGCTCCTCTAATCAAACTGTTGTCAGTGGAATTGGTTTCACTGGTGTGGATTTATTAAGTGTAGGTGGTGATGAATTAGCTTTTAATATGCTGAACTTGTAGCCATAGGTGACTTAAATTGGAGAAAGGGTTTATGAGGGATGAAAAATGCAGGTGAGTTGCCAGTGCTTTGCTGAACACTGAAGATACAGTAAATCTGTAAGGACTTAAACATTTTAAGAATGCTTTTACGTCACATCAGTTGGATATTTTTGGGCTAACTAATAAGCTTGATAAGAGCTTTTAATATGCTGAAGTTGTAGCCATAGGTGACTTAAATTGGAGAAAGGGTTTATGAGGGATGAAAAATGCAGGTGAGTTGCCAGTGCTTTGCTGAACACTGAAGATACAGTAAATCTGTAAGGACTTAAACATTTTAAGAATGCTTTTACGTCACATCAGTTGGATATTTTTGGGCTAACTAATAAGCTTGATAAGTTTGAATCATCTTGGTGTAATTATGTGAGAGTTTACATTTGATTCATTGTGCAAATCCAGGCATGGAACAGTTGGTCAGCTAACGTAAAATTCAAAAGAATGTTTCATTTAAAACAATGCTTTGACACATGCATCTCAGCGTTGCAGAAATTCTGCTTTCTGCTCCTTCGCTTTCAGTGCAGTGGGTTGAGACTGTCCTTGCAGTGCCCTGGCCTGGTGTCACATGCAGCTCCTTGTGGAGAGGGGTGAGTTTCAGGTCCCTGCTCCATTTTTGGAAAAGATGTGATGCTGGGTAACAAGGTGGGTTTTTTTGTCCTTGGAGATCTTCAGGCAAAAGCTAACTTTGCTGGCAAAAAAGTAAGGGCATTGAAGAAGGGAAGGGGGCACGGGAGAACCCTTCTGCCACCTGTAACGTGTTAGGTGCATGGGACTCACCAGCCCGGTTCTTCACAGCTTACTGTCCAAACCTGAAATACAGTCTGAGATGGTGGATGTGGCAAAAGGTGCCCCTTCAGCTACAGTCTGGAGAGACGTGTCTGTGGGGTCTACTGGCTGTGAGGTGTTGGTGGGGAAGAGCTGTAGGACCCTGCTCTTGATGAGGTGGTTGGCTACAAAGCCATAGCAGGTAGGCTGAGGGATTAGTCTAGGCACAGGGGTATAGGCTGGAGGCAGTGTCATCTTCATGGTCATTGGTGTGGAAAGAGCAGCTGATTTGCTTCAGATAAACTATAGAAATAATGTACAAAGAGAGGAGAGACCTCTGACGATGGCCAGTGGCTCATGCAAACCAGTGGATTGGACTTTGAGTAAAAGTGTGTTCCGAGCTTTTTTAAGTCCAGCTTTTATCCTGCACTTAACGCTGTACAAGCAGACAGATTTGTTCTTAAACTTCAGTTACATAAATCTTTATATAAAATCTCACTCTGTGTTTGCCTTGAAACGTAACAATGATTCTGGTATTGTCAGACTTGTCACTCTCAGAGTTCAAATTAGGAAGCCCATAACTGCCAAAACACGGATCGACTTGAGAGCCAAGATCCGTCAGGGCACAGATGCCGGTGGACTTAGGCAATGAAATAATCCTGTTTTAGCTCGGGAGCACAGAGGAGTGATTGTATTCCTACAAACGCTAGGCAGAGGTTGAAATTGCTGAATGGTTTTGAGATTATAGGTTTGATTGCATTAAGACCGTATAAAGGTTTTTCTTTCCCCGTGTTCTAGAGGCTTATTTTGTGGTCTGTACAATGTCTTATTAAAGGTTGCCATAGCTATGCAGTGAAACAGTTTGTATTCTGCCTTGGTGCGGACGTACTTCTGGACTGTTTTGGGATGTGTTTTAGGATGATGAGGGCAAGGTGGTAGATCTTCTGGAGCTTTCTACTCTGCAGGTTGGTAATATTCCCATCGCCAGCTTGCATCCTGCATGTTAGAGCGTATTTTTCACAAGCCATTTGTTTACATTGCTTTAATAGTGCTGTGTCGTGTGCTGTACAAGCTAGTTTTGCAGTAGAATGGTTTACATAAAACAACAATTACTTGCATTGATTTTAAATATGGTTTTGTATGATGGAGTTCAGTGTAGTGGGTCCTGTTCTAGTAAAGAGTCTCGCTTCCTTTTTGGTGTATGCGGCTTACCTGGCATTGCAGCGCTTGCAAATGGTATTTCAGGAAGTCTGAACTGATCCAGCGTATGCCTACTCCTGAATTTTAATGAACTCCTGTGTGCGATATGAAGTGTGTAGGGTTTTTAGTAAGAGAAGCTTCCTTAAATTTTAGACTGTGGACAGTTTCACAAAACTTTTGTTTTTAACAATGATCTCGTGCTTTTGCTTCAAGGAACCAAAACTGAGTAGATTTGGAAACAGTATGGTGGTGGGGTTTGTGTGTGTGTGTGGTGTTTTTTTTTTTAAAAAAAAACCACAAAACAACGTAGTAAGGAACACTGTCGTAGTGTCTTTTCAATCAAAGAGAAAAATCCATGGGGAATCTTTTTTAAAATGTTTGTCTGATGCCCTCTTTAACGGTTGCTCCTAAGCAACCCTGACTCAACAGATGCTGCATCTGGGTGTTTGCAGATGGACTGGAACAGCCCCTGATGGACAGGCCTGGGTCCCTGCCGTTACCGTTCCAGCAGAGTTCTCGGCAATCAGTTTGCTTCCCTTGTCATGTTTAGTTTTGGTGGCTTTTGAGCAGATATAGTCAGCTTTTTGTACTGGGTTTGTAAGAGGCAAAGTGCTGCCTTAGCAATTGCTGCTTCCTTGCACTTGTAATGCTTACCTGTGTTGTGCCACCTTGATCCTGGTTCCTGCTGCAAAGGCTTACGATAGTCTGCCTTATTGGATGCAGTCTTGTGTTTTAAATAAAGAAAAAATAAAAACTGAAGAAATTAATGAGCTGTCCTGTGAAGGAGATTTCTCATTTTTTACCTCACCTAGATGAACGACTGGTTCTGCAACGAGTTCAGATCTTTTACTCTTTTAATTGCTTTTACTTAATTTTGTGTGTACGAGAAAATGCTGTGAAAAGTACAGCTCAATATCTAGTTTGCAGAAGCTCTCCTTAAGTAATTTGTTGTTTGAATACTCACCTGACAAGCAATGCTGGTATACAAAGGTAAAGCAAAACATCTTTCACCCAAAGTGCTTAGAACTTGGAGCACAAAAAGAGAGCAGGTCCTGATGGGGATCTGTAGAAAATCAAACCGAGTGACTAAGAAGAAATAGCTGCAATGTATCAGCGCTCAGACCAAGGCCAAGTGCCATGTGTCACTGCCGACTTGGAGGTTGTTTTGAAGGAGAACTTGTGCTGCTTTTTTTTTTTTTTTTAAGGCACCTTTGTGTGTGGAGGGGTCACATGAAAGAAAACACAGAGATGCTTGTTGGACGGTTTGCCAAAGGTTGACCTAATTAAGGGGAACGAATGTTGCAAAAACAGCAAAGCTGAGCCCTGAAGGGCATTAGAAAGCAGCTTTTCATGCTTGATGTGATGAGAGAAGCAGGAGTATTGGATGGATGTGCTGGAGTAAATTAACGTGGCTGAAGGGGTAAGGCAGGAAGGCATTTCAGAAGTTTCAAAGGTTTAAGAAATGTGGAGCTTCTCTGAAACAAGGGTAATTTAATTTTGTGAAAGATGGCTTTTACCTGAGTAGATGAGAAGGGATAGAAGGTTGCACCTTGAAGATGTTGGAGAAATATTTCTGGAAAAAAATTGTTGTATATTTGAAAGTAACTCTTTATACAGACAGCATATGCTTGTGAAAGATTTTTTTTTTTTTTTTGCAGTTTATCCTAATTGATTTGATGGCAGAAATCGATTAAGTCATTAATCAATGTAACCTGTGTTTTAAGGCTCTTGCTAGCCTGAATGCGTTAAATTCTTTAGAGAAACAGCACCCTTTGTGTTCCCTGTATCTTCAATCTCTTGCCAAGGGAAAAGATCCTGCAAACAAAACACTTTCTTTGCTCCCCCCAGCAAACAAATTACCAGTCAGGCAAAATGGCACATGCCTAATGATGTAGTACTGCAGGCAAGATTAAAAACAGAAATGTGGATCTGTCCAAAGACTCAAAGTACTATGTGGGTAGAAAAGAAGAAATGAAAATACTATTTTGATACAGATACTGTCACATTCACCCAAGCCTTCATAATATTGAAATGTCTGAAGACCTAGTTCAACTTTGAATTTCATCCTCATTGGCAAAAAGAACGGCTAGTAAATTCAGTGACTTTTATTTTTTTAATACAGAATATTTTGGTTTTCATTGGAAAGTAATTCAGTTCGTAACACATTTTCTTGAAAGATTTTTTTTTTTTTAATAAATAAGGAAAAAGTGTATCCTTGTGAAGGAAGTACCTCCATCGTCTCTACAGCTACATTTTAGGTATTGGAAACCTGTGATTAGATCCCTCTCAAACTTTTCTCTAAGTTGAACAAAGATAATTAAGTAAGAGAACAATTCAATTTTCTCATTTCATTTACTGTTTGTGCTTCAAATGAGGCCCAAGTCTGCTCTCATTTTTGTTCAGACTTTTAACAGCTGAGGAGCAGCGAAGCTTTGGTGCACTGAAGCTTTGGCCCTTGCATTGAACCAGAATTCTGTGGTTATATTTCCTCTGAGATGTTCTCCTTGTGTTCATAAAGCTCACATGAATACAAGACAAGTTAATTAGAAATTAGCATCCTAGATTAGATCCTGCCTTTGCAAGCCAAAAGAAGACTAATTGAAGTTTTTGGGAGTCAAGGGAGTAGCTGAAATACAGGCAGCGCAGCTGAGCAGCGGCTAGAAAGTGCATGCAGAAGGGGTTTGTGTGCACTGGAGCTGGGGAAGATTGGGACAAAGGTTTTTCATTGGGGCTGGCACTTTTTATGTGGCTGCAATTTTTTTTCCTTTTCAGTTCATGGAATTTATTTTTGAGTCAGTTTTCTTTCTTCTGCTCTTGATAGCCTTGCTGCATTTCTGTAAAAACCTCAGAAGGTGGTATGGAGACGGACAGCACGCGGATACTGATGTGCCTGAATAGATTTTAGAACGTGGCTCATCTGCTTTGTGGCTTTCTGTGACTTTTTTTTTTTTTTTTTCTTCAAACAACCCCTTTAATTTTCTTACTTAAAAAAAAAAAAAAAAAAAAGAGAAGCTGGACTCCACAGATCTTTGGCAGCTATTTGCTGCAACTGTGTGTGTTCTGCCATGTTAAGCACGCTTTGGGGTGGCTACTCGCACTGAAAATCACAAATTACATTTTATCTCCTTTGGTCAGCAGGGGAGTTGCTAACCCAGGCAGCATGGATCGCTCTCTGCTCAGAGGGGAGGTGTCAGCGGTGCTTCATGACAGGTATGTTGGAAGTGCCTGAATTCCTGCAGAGGTGTCGGGGGTTTTTTCAGGATGGCAGCCTGGAAGCTTTTTTTTCACATCTGGAAAACCGGGGAATTCTGGAAGAGCTAATTAGCAAATGACTTTAGGAAACGAAAGGACCTAGTTAGTGAGTTGTAAGCTCATTTGGTCCTCAAGTAATGGATTATGTGATTTTCAAACGGAGCAGGAGAAAACCCAGCTTTAGTCTTAATGGTTCTTTAAGCCAAGATTTCTGTGAAATTTTCTGGTTTAGTTGATCCAGCTGCCCTTGCATCTGCTTTTAGGTATCTAAAAACCAATTTTGGAATGAGGCTGCATTAAGTTACTTACCAAGTCTTTCAGTGCGCTAAAAACATTTCTGATATGGCTGGAAAGGGATTTCTGTCTTAAAATATGCTGAAACCAGCCATTCTGTCTTGATTACACTCTACCTGCTATTTAATCTTTTTGTGCTTATTCTTTTTTTAGAAAGAAAACCCAAAGATTTAGGGCAAGAATAGAGATGATCACCTTGTCCCAGAAGAAATTCCAGCAGCCTTATTTCAGTGTGTTCCTTTCTTGAAATAAAGGTCTTAATAAAGGAACAATTATGTTTTAGCTAACTGAACCTTATTTCATGAAGCTATAAAATTGTTTACATTTTTATCTTGCGCTGTACTTTGCACACCTGTAATTATAGTTTTGTCTAATCCAATTAATTTGTTGGAGTGACTTGTTTCATTGCTGTGTTTCTAGTGCAGTATCTTTCTGTGGAAAATCTAATCTGTACGCTGTAACTTCGTTAGTTTTCATGCTTTTTGTAGTTGAATTAAGAACTTCATGCTTAAATGAAAAAGAAAATGTGGGCTTAGATGCCTTAAGTTTGTAATGAAATAGCTGCTGGTAGAAAAGTTTCTGGCATTCCTTTGTAAAGGAGCTTCATTGTGCCAAGAATGTTAGTTTTGATTTTTTTTTTTTTTTTTTTTTTTCCCCCTGAGGACGTGACAGTGATCTGTTGGGTGCTTTTCTGCACTGCTATATGAGATACAGTAGCATGAATAAGAGTTTTCAGCAGGGAAACAGTGTTGGTAGGATTTGTTTTCCCTTGTAGGTGGGTGAAAAATATTGCTGCATCAAATGGCATTGTTCATGACTAGCAATTTTCTGTTAATGCCATTTAACGCTTCCACATTCTTCATTTTGATTGTTAATGCCACTTCAACCTTCCATTTAACTAGATTAATATACTTGAAGAACTGTTTTCAGCATCCTTCTTAAGAATAAACGCTCAATTATTCCTGTTTCAAAGGTTGTACTGACATTAAGGAACCTTATTTTTTAGCAAGTTTAGACTAAAGAATTCTAATAGAGCTGTTTCTGTAGTTTCATTGACTAATCTCGTTACTTTGATCTCAGTCTAAACACATAATTCATGGGACAACAGTTTGAATTATTGAAGTTATGTTTTGGCAGTAGCTAAATCATTCTTGAAGAATGATCAAACTCATCAGTATGCTGCTCTCCGCTTCCGGGGGGATTTTTCACTACGTGTTTGATCTTGGATTAGAAGCAACAGATTTTCTGCTTTTTTTTCTCTCTCTCTTTTTTTTTTTTTTTTTTTCCCTCCCTTCCCCAAAACAGGCACACAAGTGCCTTTTGTCTGCTGGATGCATTTACGGCGACTTGAGCATATTCAGTCTCCAGTTTCACTTTTCAGCCTTCTGTATGAGTGAAGTTGTTGTATACTGCTGTGGCTCGGTGGGCGCGTACAGCCTTGTGGCAGCGTTCCGGTCGGTCCCACTTCGGCTCAGCACAAAGAGTGGCTGTTCAATGAATAACGCTGTGAAACTTGAAGAAAAAATTCTAAAAGCTTTCCTCAGAGCAGAGTTATGATGTATGTGTTCTCTCCATCTTCAAAAGCTTCCCAAGCGGTTCCTCTTCACTCCATCCTATTTCCCTCTAGCCATTCTGTTGTACTTGATTTTATTTAGCAGTCATGGCTCTCTCCATCCGTAGCAGTGACGTTCCCTGCGTTTTCTCTCCTTCTCATTAGGTCCGTGCATTTACGTCCTTTGTTCTTAGGCATGTACGCCTGAATATTTTAGAACAAGTATGTTTGCATTTGAAATGGGAACGTTGGCATTTTCATATAAAGCCTTTTGAATATATTCATGTAAGAGCTAAAGTTAGAAAAGGACTGGGAAAAATCCAGTGGACTTCTTTTGAGGAGATGACAAGTTTCTTATCTTATTTATTGGACACTTGCGTTGGTCACATCTGGTCTCAGTATGGTGTGTATGACAGTGTTTTGCTTGTTTTGGAGGAAATGATTTCTTAACCTCAGTGGAAGAATTAACCTCTTCAGTCAAAAGTTTGTTTCCCCAATAAATGCTTTTAGCTTTCCAAATTACTACTTTTTTTTTTTTTTAACCAACCCCTCCAACTGACTTAAGGATTAATACAGTAAAAACTCACAACTTTGGTGTTGACTTGCATTTAAATAAATCTCTGGAGTTTTTTTTGGCTTTGTATTGACTAGGTAAAAGTAATGTTTTCTTTGTGATGATGGAGTATTTGATAAAAAAAGCAAAAGTTACTCCTGTATGACTAGAAATTTATGTGCAGGCTTGGTGAATAAATTGGTAGCACTTAATTTTTTTATTTCTTTGCATGAAGAAAGGAATGGTGGTTCAAAGTAGTAACACCCTCTTGCATATTTAAAAGTTGGGTTTGGGTTTTGGTTCAGGTACGTTTCTGGGTTAGTTGCAGTTAAACTGTATCCATACGTGGCTTCTGGATCCTAACATCTGTCCAAATGGAGCTTTAGTATTTTGTGTGTAATGCAGTGCCTTTGACACATGAAATGTTTGAAACTTGATCTTGATCTGGGCAGCAATAGGTGTGGATCTCACATAGTTTATTTTCTCTCTGAAGGAAGCGAGGTTCCTGCTTTTGATGGGAGGGGTGAGCTCGCAAGCTAGGCTGGCTGCTTGGAGAACCTGGCTGGTTTGTGCTGTTCCATACTGCGTGAGCAGTTTCTGCTGAAAAGATACAGCTCTGGAAAGTTCTCCGGCTGGTGACGTGTTGTTAGCGGTGTAATCTAACCCCATGCTGGCTGTCGTTTTCCCTTTCGCTTCCATCTCTCTGGCTCCTGTCACCTGGGGGGGATGTGTCCTGGTTATAACTCAACTCTTGATGGCAAGTGGTGGGTGTAGTGCGATGAGTAACTGATTCCCTGCTCAGTTTGGTGTTTATTTGGATGCATCAAGTTAAAAAGAGGGGCTTTATCCAAAGTGACTTTATGCTTATGGTAAGGTGCTTTAGAGTCCTAAGTCTAAAATAATCTACTCGGATAGCGTGTATAACGTTCTCCCTTTGAGGGAGTACGGAATTTGTTGTTCTGCACATAATTTGTCCAGTGTGACCCTATATTTAAACTGGACATTTCACTTTTGGGTACAGACTGGCATAGTTCTTAAATTGATAATGCACTCATAAACTTAAATAACGCCTGTTGTTTAAAAAATGAATAATTTTAATATGCAGCTTAATCTGCCTTAGCAGAAATAAAAGTTGTCATCTTGAAAAGCGACAATGCTATCTTTAAATTCCTTACTCCCAGAAAATACTTTTGGTGCTAACATTCAGGTATAATCAATGTCCTCCCTTATAGCCAAATATGGAAGAATTACGTTGTTATTTATTCATAAAGGGAAGGGGAAGAAAACATAAAACTTCTTTGTGTGTGTATCTCATCGGTTTTATTTCATTTTGCTGATAAGAAAAGTAGTGACCTAATTTTGAAGAGGGAAGTACGCCTTTCTTTGTGGGTGCTAAATGGTTTGTTGGTACTTCCTACATTTAAAAACAAATGAACAAAAAAACCCCCAAACAACTGAAGGTTGTGTATGTTTGTGCCTTACTTGAAGGGAAAAAAACCCCACACCTGAACACCAAAAAACTTGCATTATAAAACCCAACCAATCCAAAAAACCCACTTGCATTTTCCATTTTTTCAGTGCTAGAGGTGTTTTGTGTGTTTATGTTCATGGATACAGCTTGGCAATCCATTTCTGATGATTCCTTTGTCTTTGGATGTGTGGGATGTCTGATTCAGGTTCTAGTTTCCTTGGATGCAAAATCAGGCATATCTTAGAAAGTAATTGCACAGTGGTGGAGACTATGCTGGAAAAATAGGATAACCAGTCTTGCTTGGGTGTTCACTGTTTGGGGAGATCAGTAGGTTTTGCATCTGAAACTGATTTTTTTTTTTTTTTTTTTTTTTTATTTTTTTTTTTTAATGAGCTGCATTTCAAGCTTGCTAATGTTGTTAAGGATAAGTAAAAATGGGGAGTGCTGGGTTAAATTTGTGTTGGTGTCCTGCCCTGGACAGTGAAAGTTGAAGCAACTATTAAGTTTTCACATGATCTTCAGAGGTATTATAGAAGTATCCTGCAGGACCAGTGAAGGCTGCTGAGGGATACAACTCTCTTTTTCAGACGCTACATTCTTTTACAGCCTGGTAACTACCAATGCCATAAATAGATGCACGCTGAAATCCCCAATCCAGGTATCAGTACGATTCCTGCAGGTAACAGTAAATTTAGCAACTGAGGATGAGAATGCACTGTTAAAAAGTAGATGTATGCCCGTCACAGAAAAGCTTCAGCTATAACTGCTTCAGTTCTGCCTCGTTACAGTATTGAGTGTATATTTATGCCTAACCTTCCTATGACATTTCAGAAACCTGAGCATCTTGCTAATCTCCTTCCGTCTTCCCAAGCTATATTATCGCACCCAGCTCTATCACGTTGGATTCCAGATATTTTCAGCATGCAACTGCCCCGTTCCGAATTCCAGACTTCTAGTTTCATTCTTCTGCTCCAGCTCACCTGTTACAGGCCAGTTGAATCAAAGCTGACAGTCTAGTAGGTGGACGTATATCGGCCAAGGAGCTGGAAGGAAACTTAATTTGAAGTGAATGTGTTTAAATCTTCACATGCTCTCGGTTTACTTCTGTTGTCCCAAGAGCGTGGAGGTCGTGTACCAACAAGTCAGCAAGGTCCTCAGTACCCCAGCTGGACAAGGGCAGCAAAGCTGTGGTTGCAGTTGCTTAAATGTGGATCGACGTGACTTGAGTGAGTCAGAGCAATGTGGGAGTAAAGCAGAACATGAAAACTGAAGCAGAGGAGTTTGCAGGCTTTGTAAAGCTCTTCTCTCCTGGCTAGGGCAGCATCTTTAGCTATTGACTGGGTTCCTCTTTGCTCTCACAGCGAGATTTTTTGCCTCTCTCATTCTGTCTCCCCAGTAATTAGAGTACCAATGTGACTGTCTTCAGTTCTGCTTTCAGATAATTAGAGCGGGGTCCATATAATAACATACTTAGTAGTCTGTCTTGGGTTTTGCTTGGGGGCTTTGCCAGAACACCATTGGCCTGTCATTGTAAACCGGACATCCTCTTCGTTGCTGCTGTTTAGTGGGGTGTGACACAGACGTTGGCTGGTGAGGAGTAATTACGTGATGCGTGCTGGCTTGATCTGGAGCTGGGCTAGCCATCTGTCTGCTGTGCATGGCTTAGGGGTGATGAGGAATGTTTTTGAAGAACAGGAATGGCCTTGTTCTCTCGACAGTGAACGTACTGGGTTATAAGACCATTTACAATGCAGAAGTTGGGAGAAAAGGGAGGGAGAAGGGGAGGGTAAAAGAACTGAATCACATTACTGGAATTTGCTGTTAGAAAGAATTTATTATGTGTGTTCAACAACTTGAAAGCTAAGGCTCAATAATTGTACTTAATTTTACTTTTTCCAAATGGAATATGTGCCCTTTGGATTCTGTGTGCCTTCATCAGATTACAGCAATGAAGTAAAAGCTCAGTCACGCTGTGCCTTGTGTGTTGTTCTGGGGTGTTGATAAAAGACAATCTTAAATAGGCTGCTTATCTGCAAATACTCAAATTTAGTTATTTTACATGGAAGTGTTTGATGCAATGGCTATAAATCCTGAACAACTTCTTAACTTTTTATTAAATGTAATTACTTAACAACCCGGTAGTCTTCAAAGAGGTCTTTCCTTTTTAATAAATCAGTATTTTGTTCTTAAATTGGGTATCGCCATTCTTTCCCCTCACCCTCCCCACCCCCAAATCCCTGAAACTGCATTTCAGGTCCCAGCAAAATTCTGTCATGTGTGGTTTTTTTTTTTTTTTTATTAAATAAATTCTCCCCAGCAGCTGCTTCTTGTGCAGCAAGGTGCTGGTAGTTTGCTTATGTTCCCACTTCAGTTAAAGAATCAAACAGAAAAAGGTATGTTTGTGCATGTTGTTGCTTGATTCAGGACATGAGCCAGAAGGTAAGTTTGCAGAAATTTGATGAGAAGCACTAAAGAAAGAACCCTTTTCTGTAATAGTGTTTATGTAAAACTCCTGTGGTCCAGTGGTTGCTGTAACTGGTGGTTTCCGTGCATAGGTTTATTTTTCACCGGACGGTTTTTATTTCGATGTTTACAGAGACTCTTGTGGCAAATGTTCCTCTTATCTCAAGGTACCAACTGCGTTTCGCTTTGAGTTCAGTACTGACCCTATTGAATAAATACCTGGCTTATTGCCCTGTCTTTCTCCCTTCCTAATCTGGCTGCTGTATCCTGTGGTTTTGGATTTGGAGTAGCGTATGGCTGGCTCAGCAGAGATTTCCCAGGTGTCCCCAGAATTAATCTTGCCTTCTTTTCATGTTTCCAGTATATGCTATTCAAAGGCCTCAAAAACTTCAGCTTTCAAGGATTTTAGTGTCATTAAAGTGCCGGGTTCATTTGAGATTGCCTTTGAATCACTAGACACCAACACTGCTTTCAGTTTGAGGTTTGCTAAACTGCAAAAATCTATTCAGTGGCAGTTATAAATGTCTGTAAATACATGGGCAGGCAGGAACAGTTCAAGCATGACTGATGTCAGTGCTTGACTTTTTTTTTTTAAATTTGATTATTTCAACACTTCGTTATGTGGGACGATAGCATTGCATTTTCCAGCCAATGCTTTGTGCCATATGCAGCAAGACTTTTTTTCAGGTGACCACAGTTACTGAGTTACTATGATGATTCTTCCGAGCTATTATGATGCGACTTTGGTGTTATATTAGTTATTTCTGAGGTTCTTGGAAAAACTTTCAGGCAAATAAAGTGGTGTTGCAGCATGACTTCTGATGTTGATTGGGATGAAAATAATGTTTTGTACTTCTCATGATGTGTGTGTACCCTTCTGCATATTATCATTCTGCTTTGTGTGGGCAAAATGATAATTACAGCATCTCCCGAAACCAAAATGCTGAATTTAAGAACGATTAAAAAACCCCTAATTGTAAGAATGCATTGGAGAAAGCTTTGCTTAACATATGTTTTGCTTTGTTTAGAGATCATAAAATGATTATACAACGAGACTCATTCCACCGAGAGCTGAACATATAGCTGAAAGAATATGCAAAGGCTTGGGGGAAGGTGTCATGAGCAAGCGGGAATGCTTCTAGGTGTCCTTGTATTTCAGCTGTGTCTTGTGTTGGTTCTGCTACTTGTGCTTAAGTACCTGAGCATGGTCTTGGGTTTGCCTGATACCTACACCAAACTTTCTAATTACACTTTAAATTCATGTAATTAGACTTGTGTAGTGGAAAATTATGGCCAGAAATACCTAATTGGTAGGTCAAAGTTTGACTAAGGTTGGAGAATTGGTAGATAAGCGTGTCGTGTAAGAAACAGTGGAGCATCAGACTTGACACACCTGGAGTCAATTGTCCCCATACTCTTTTTTTAATGTTATTTCATACCTAATTCCATACCCTCTTTTGTCTTTCACTGAAGATGCACAGCTTTTTCTGCCTGAGAAAATTGTCTGTGGAACTTTGATGTCTAGAAACAGTTTTATATTGAAGGCTTAGCTTGGAAGCAATCAAAAATTTCTTGAGATGGAGTCAGCTTAAATTCATCCTTCCTTGGGTGCTTAGCAGTACAGATTATATTGCATAGATTCAGGTATAATACAGAAGGAAGAGATGTCCTTACATGTCCGTACATTTGTCCTACTATAGTATTAATGATGCCTTGGTAGTGGGAGGTAAGGTGAAGAAGTTTGATTGCTGGCCTTGAACGTGACTGCTTGAGTCACCACCTACTGTGCCTCTCGGTACAAACCATTTTTTTTAATTACTTTTCACCATTGCTTCTGTGAGTCTGTCGTAAGAAGAAACGGTTACTGAAAAGCTGGTGGTATGGTAGCTGAAGCATATTACATGAAGAAGTTTCCTCTGTGTTTTTTCACCAGACATCTGCTAGTTTCATTTGAAGCTTTCTCTTTACTGTGTTGGAGAGCTGGTGAATACTGACTCCCTGTTCACCTTTACCGTCCTTTTTGTGACACTATAGACTCAATGTTTTTCTTCTTGCCTATCTGCCTTCCACGTTGTTAAGTCTAATCTACAAGTTGTTCCTTGTACAGGAGCCATTTCACGAGTTTGCTCATCCTTTTCGTGCTCTGCCTTTTGCGGTTCCGTTGCGGTAGCTGGTGAGATGGGGCACAGAGCAGAGTAGCTCGGATCTCAGACCAGGTTACGTGGGGGAACGGTGCTGTGTTTGTCAGCAGTAGTGCAGGCTTAGGAACTTTTAACGCTGGGCACAAGCTAGTCCAAGCTAATGATGTTCTACAAATCAACTGAAGCTTAAAAAAAAAAAAGTCGTCCTTTGCATCACTGTCCTACGCAAAGTGAGTTTTCTGGTTGTGTCGGGTTTTTTCCATTTAAATGGGAATTTATGAAAATGAACATTTGTCTTGTAGAGCAGTTCTTACAAACACCAGAAGGTGGCATAACTGATTTTCCTAAAAGTGTTTTGATTGCAAAAAATACACAGGATACTACTAAGCTTATTCTAAAGCTGTTGGTCGTGTTTTAATTTAAGGGAAGTTGGGTCAGTTACCCTTAAATAATTGAGGGAGCTATTTAAAGGTGTACCCATTCTGCTGTTTTTGAAAATGTGAAAACTCTGGTGTGATTCATGCTGGTTTTATATCTAAAGTTTTTGAAGTCGGAAGTAGTTTAACTGCAGGATGGAAAGAAGCAGTTGTCCATCATGCGTGCAGTGGAATTCTTTCCTGAGCTGTCTTACAGAATCCTGGTTTCCCATAAACACATTCTTTAGATATTTTGCTTTACCAGTTTGCAAAATGAGACCAATTCCTGCCTGTTTTAAGCTCTTCAGATTAGCTGGTGCTATGCAAGAATAAATTATTAATATGGTGACTTAAAATCAGAGTTTTATGCTATACCAACTCTAACCATGTGCAGATTTACAGGTGTACCAATGTGAAACCAGCCCACCAAAGCTGCTCTATCACTCCCCTCTAACCAGACAGAGGAGAGAAAAGTAAATCAAAGGGCTCATGGGTCGAGATAAAGGCAGTTTAATAAAGAAAAAAAAAAAAGCAAAAGCAAAGGCCGCACGTGGTAGCAAAAGGAAAGAAAACAAGATTTTATTCTCTACTTCCCATTAGCAGGCAATGTCCAGCCACTTCCCGGGAAGTAGGGCTTCAGTATACATAGTTGTTCCTTCCCGAAGACAAAATGTTGCAAAAGACGAATGTCCCCCCTCCTCTTCCTTTTCCCAGTGTTAAGTGTTAGAAGGAGTAAGTGGAAAGAGCGTGCAAAAAAAGACCAATAAGCGTTTAAATAAAAATCTGTTTTCAGCGTAGTGTTTTGTTCTGGCAAACTGGAACCAGCCTTTGCGTGGTGTTGCCGTGCATTTAATGACAAGTGGATGTAGGAAGGCATTAGATACCATCTCGTGTCATGTTTTCCTTATCAGAGAAGCCTGTCTCTGGGGCAGTCATCTCCACCACGGTGTGGATTACAAAGTACTTAAATATGCCTTAAAAAGTAGGTATTGTTTCCACTTGGAGATCCGGGGGGACTTATTTGTAGAGGGCGTGTATTGGGTGTAATTGGCAGGGTTTCGGTAGTGGGGGTGTTGGTGCGGGGGTGCCCTGTGTGGGAGGAGGCTGTGACTGCCCTGTGCCAGACACAGCTGGGCTTGATTTTGCATTAAACCCTTTTTTTTGTCTGAATAGTTAAATTAATTGGTATAGGATAGAACCAAGACTTTTGAAGTATTGAGATAGATGGAATTTTTCTTCTTTCCTCCGGCTCCCTCTGGCAGGCAAACAGCTGAATTACAACTGTTTTATTTTAAACTCGTATTTCAGGGAAAGTCTTGTCCCAACTCGAAGTTATTACAGTTGTTTGGTGTTGTATATGTATGCATCAAAAAGAGATTTTCAGCTGTGGAAAAGTAGATGGCTGCAGCTGCCGAAGGTGCTGGAACACAAATGTTTCTTGTTTAGCTGACTTGGTGTGGGTTTTTTGCGTGTCACGGCTGTGTAATGCCACTTTACCCCAAGGACCTCTACGCCATGCTCGTCTACTGATAATTTTTTTTTCTATGATGCGGTCTCTCCTGAGCCTGCTGTGATTCACTAGAGCGATGTGACTGCTTTGCATAGAAGTCTAATGTTATTCGCAGAATTTTTAGACCCCTTTGCTTGCTGACCGAGCTGCCGGGAGGGCGGTGAAGGGAAGCGGCGCAGCTCTGTGGCTGCCAGCTGGCCCCTGGGCTGACCCCCGCTGCCCCCTCCTCTCCTCAGAGCTTCACCAATTTTTTTCAGTTCCGTACTTCCGAAGGACGGTTTGCCAGGATGAAGTGATACGGTCACACGTGTAACACCGTAATGGTGTAGAAAACTGCCGAGAGTGTGCGGTAGCGCTGGTGAAACGGCGCAGCATTGGGACCGGTATAACCCACTCCATGGGTGCTCCTGAAAGCACTGAACCCTGATCTTCATTAGGAGCCAGATGGTTGAAGCTCAGCGTGGCAGTCCTCTGTGTTATAAAATAGTTCCGAAAATTTTATGAAATAAAGGTTTATGATCAGGAGACTTTAAACTATTCGGTTTAAATATTTCATAGTTCATAAAAAATCCGCATAAGACTAGCGTTCTTCTGTGGGTCTTTCTAAAAACAGCTTGTGCTTAGACTTTGCTCGCTGCATACAATTATGTTATGCAAAGCAGTATGTCCTGATTTGATCCTAAATTATCTGGATAGTTACGTTGTCACTAAATAGGGATGTTGTAACTGCAAAGTTGTTCCAGTCTGCTGAGTATCTTAAAACTGTCACTTTAAATCTGCTTTTGGAAATTAATTCATAGCTTTTACATTTGCCCACCATAACAAACTTGAATGAAATAAATAACTCGCATCTTTTGAAACTTTGCGTAGGAAACATAGTTTTCTTTGAATTTATATTCTTATAGATGCTAGAGAAGGAAGCAGTTTGTAATTTTCATTCTGTAATTGAATTGTTATATAGGAATTTTGCATTTGGCAAATTAGAAGTAGCATATAATGATGGGGAAATGGAACTGTTTAAGAGTCAGTGTCATTTTTGTGATCATTCTTTTTTTTTTAATCTTCTGGAAAAACCTAAACAAGGTATAAATTTTGAAAGTATACTGTATTTTTTAAATGTTAATAACCACTAAGATTGTGTTAATTCTGTGGCATGAACATAACTTATTCATTGTACCACCCTCCCTACACCCCCAGTGTGCCTTTGGGGTCCTCTGTATAACAACACTCAGCAGGGGGAATTTGCAGGACACCTGGTTCTGCTGTAGAAGATGAACAGATATCTCCTGGAGAGGTAGTATCCAGCTCTGCAGAAACCTTGCAGTTGTGCAATCAAAGCTGTTCCCATGCACTTAGGACTGCAAGGCAGGTTACAGATATCATTGAGGTGTAAAATCTTCCTTGAGCTGCAGCCCTACATCTTCAGTGTCTTTGCTCCCGTGTCCATTGTCCTGCTCCCAAGTGGAAGAACTCGTGAAAACTATCAATTTTTGTCAGTTTTCATGGATCCTGTTGGGAATGGAAGCGACCTGGTTACTTGTTTTTTTGCTTTCCTTTTGGAAACAGGTAATGTGGAGGTTTATCACCGGCTTGGCTTGCTGAGGAAGGGAGGATCCTGAGCAAACGAACCAGGGAGTTCCCCCATGTTGTCTTTCTGGGAAGGAGTCTTTGGACTACATGCACCTTTGTCAAACAGGAAGAGTTGATTCCTGATAAGCCTCTGGCTTACAGACAAAAAAAAATTGAAGAAACTTAAAATATGGGGGCTTAGTACAGGACCGCCTTTGTCCCACGTGGCCCATTCAGCTGTTCCAGCTGCAGTACTAATTCACCTGTTCTCATGGCATTTAGTGGGAATGGCCTCCAGACTTGAAACTCCTTGTCTAGTGTAGAGAAACTGTACTTTTTTTTTTTTAAACTGAATAGGGGAAATACTAATAGTGATAAATTTGAAACTGAACTTTTTGCTACATAAGCCTTTCATATGCCTTTGTGTATGAAAGCAAGCTGAACTTCAAGTTGCTATTTCATAAAAATTTGTATCTAGAAGCTTAAGACTAGTTGATGGTAAATAATTAAATTGGTTGAATCTATGTAGGAGTCATATTTTTTGTGACTCCTTTTAAAGGAATCCAGCCAGCAGCAGTGCAGTAACCATGGGCCAGCAGCATGGTGCGGCAGCTTCAAATCTTCTCCTAGAAGACATGTTCCTGCTGTTTGTTGACTCCCAGGTTGCACACGGTGATTTCTGACAACCTGGACTTGAAGCATTGGCATCTTGAAACCTTTTCAATCTCATTCTCTGTCAAGTCTTCCCCGAGAGAGACTGGCCTTCAGATGAAGGCATCAAACTGCCCACAGTGGAAACTTTGTGGGTGAGCAGAGTGGATCCATCAGAGGTGACAATGCAGTGGGAATTCCTGTGCTCAGAAAAAAGTTAATCTTTTTGTCTTTTAAATAAATTGAGTCATTACACGTAATAAGAGCAGTGATCGATGTGCTTCATTCTTGCCTCCCCATGCCGCCTCTTTTCAATAGGGACTGCTTTGCGTAGGTGTGCAGGACCACAAAATTCTACTCCACTGGATAAAGACAATGAGGTTTAGGGACTGCAAAATGACTAACAGATTCCATGTAAATAATGGAGGAATGAAAGGAAAAGCTCACAAACTTTTATTTTAAGAGTATTTTCAAAATATTTGAATCAACACGACTAATGTAATTTGCACTTTGCTGGCTGTGGTGCAGGAAATACTGAAGTTGTTAGTGGCTGGTGCTCAATCGTAGCCTCCTTTTAATTACTAAATTGTTTAATATATTTGCATCACATGAGTCAGATGTGTAAATGTGTTTAGGCATACTTTACTAAAATAAATTATGCAGCCAACAGACCATAACAGCTGTGGAGAAGTTGTTTAGAAATAAATTCTTTGTAGTTCACAGTTTGACCTAATAAAAATAACTGTTGCTTCAGACCAATTATTTTCAGCAGGGTCAGTCTGGCTGCTGTGACTGTGCATTCAGATTTCTGTGGTGATTTATTAAATATAATCACCTGGGGAAGATGAGCACAGTTCTCTGAATAAATCTGTTAGTTCAAAAGCATTTCTTCTTAGTATGTTGTCAGCAGAGTACATGGGCTTAGATCAAAAGTTGGAAACCTTCATTAACTCACTTTGGTTTTCCCTCCTACTAAGTGTTTTAAGACCTTATTTTACCTAATGCCTTTTATGTAAGAGTGGTTTGCCCAAGCGAAGCTGAATTTTATTTTTTTTTTTTTTTCCATATTATAACCTGTAGCTTGTCATTAAGTTAAGAGCGCATCTCGACTCTTGGAAGTGATTTTTTGCTAGAAATCTTACCTCAATTTTAGAGCAAAGCCCTCTTCAAGAATACACAGAAGAAAATGCAGGGCATCCATAAGTGGTATAAAATAAAAACTACTTTCATGGCCAGAAACACACACTTAGAAATAGATTTGAGGTATTTCTGAGACTGTCTAGTTACAAATTACAGAATTACTGAAACTGAATTCAATCTCTTAATAAATTATCCCTTCTAAATATTAGAAGTGTGAATGCTAGAGGGATTAGGTCTATTCATTTCTTGTGTGTCCCCTTTTCCTGCAAGTTTCTGGCAAGTTGACTTAAGATTTAACCTAAGTTATGTTTTTTAAATTGTTTTAAAAATACCTGATTGTGACCTGGTAGGAAATGGTGTGGGGTTTTTTAATTGTTTACTATTGCTGAATAATTTCAGAGATTTCATACTTTGGCTATCAGGATATTTTTCTTGTTAATGAATGGTACTTGCAAGGACCAGGGTTGTGGGTTTTTGAAGAATGTATGTAATGGAGAAACTCATTACTCAACACGAGTGCTTCTCACCCAGCCAGCTGCTACTACCTCTTTGGTTTGTTGAAGAATGTACATTTTGGTCATCTGAAAATCATGTGAGAGCTCGAATCTTTCCTAACTGAAGTGTCTGCGAGGGAAAGGGAGGTGGCCGTGTTAGATGCAGGGTAATATATTTTTGTCCTATATAAAAATGTGTGTGTATATACATATAGTGCATATATATAGCACACTCTATATATACAATATATACAAATACATACATATATATATAGTATGCCTATGTATATTTATGTATAAAAATAATTTTCACAAAGTGATGCATCCTAAAATGGTACTGCAGCAATTTCCTCATTTATACATTTTTTATGCTGAGTGGGTGGATGGCAAACTGCAGTACTTCTTGTTAAACGTGTGGTACATGCCCTGGCTGCCTAACTTAAATTTTAAAGATTTGGGGATTTTTTTTTCCTGTTTTAGAAATAGCCCCACACATATTGCTGTAGAGATGGGAACCTGTACTGCTTACAGCATTTTGACAGCAGGAGGGGTTGGCTACAAACATGATTTATCTCACTCCTTTGCGCTTTGCAATTTTTATGATTATTCGTTGTTACTTGAGCAGTCAGCCCAGTTTAAAAGAATTAAATATATTTGATAGTAACTATTTTGTAAGAATCTTGGTTCCATTTATGAGGCTCTGTACATCTTGATGTCTACAGTACAACTGCTTCCAAAAGATGCTGTGACTTCCATCTGGTGTCTAAGAGCTTTCTTCCCCCCCAGTTATAAGGCCAACCGTACTCTGGGCTGCATCAAAAGAAGTGTGGCCAGCAGGTCGAGGGAGGTGATTCTGCCCCTCTACTCTGCTCTGGTGAGACCTCACCTGGAGCCCTGCGTCCAGCTCTGGAGCCCTCAGCACAAGAAGGACATGGAAGTGTTGGAGCGGGTCCAGAGGAGGGCCACAAAAATGATCCAGGGGCTGGAGCACCTCTCCTATGAGGACAGGCTGAGGGAGTTGGGGTTGTTTAGCCTGGAAAAAAGAAGGCTGCGGGGAGACCTGATTGCAGCCTTTCAGTACCTAAAGGGGGACGATAGGAAAGGTGGGGAAAATCTTTTTAGTAGGGCCAGCAGTGACAAGACAAGGGGTAATGGTTTTAAACTAAACCAGGGTAGGTTTAGACTAGATATAAGGAAGAAGTTCTTTACAATGCGGGTGGTGAAACACTGGAACAGGTTGCCCAGAGAGGTGGTGGAGGCCCCATCCCTGGAAGCATTCAAGACCAGGTTGGACGGGGCTCTGAGCAACCTGATCTAGTTAGTGGTGTCCCTTCTCCTGCAGGGGGGTTGGACTAGATGACCTCTAGGGGTCCCTTCCAACCCAAAACATTCTATGATTCTATAAAAACAAAGAACAACCAAAAAAACCCAAAGAAACCCCAACTAACTCCTCCTCCCCTCAAAAAACCCCAAACTTCTTTGAGACAACATAGTGGATAACAAGTCAAAGCACATGTGTAATTCTCAGAACTGTCTTCAGCTATTTTAAAGCTTATTTCTTAATTTAATGAAAAATTTTAATTGAAGGACTTTTTATTTGTAAGATAGATCTCTGAGGCTTCTAGACAAGTTGTCGTTTCAATAGAAGTATTGCCAGGTGCCTATTGCCAATTTTTTTCCGTACTTCAGTATTTGGGGAATGTTACAGTCTTGCTGTGAAGGCATCACAGGTGTAACTGCACTGGTTTCCTTCGGGTTCCTCTTTAGGCAGAGATTTGCTTTCCCTTCATATGAATTTTGGTATGAATATTTTCACGAAATGTGGTCAAAGAAATTATATTAATTGACTGACTTGTATATAGGGCGGTACTGTCAACACAATCTTTTAATTATTCTTTTCCAGCATTTGGAACAGCTGCAGCTTAATAGATTGAACCAGAGGTAGAGGCATGAGAAGCATCCGTGTGAAGGGGGAATTGCTGAGTAAGGAAGCCAATTAAACTATTGCACTGTCATTTTTTTAGGGATCCAGAAGAGAAACGCTATGCACCCTTATTTTGCTCCTAATTCAGTTTCTAGGCTTGTGCCTTTAGAGCCGTGTTTAAAATGCTGAAACAATTTGATGTTGAAATGATTACTGCATTTGAGCTCCGTGGCTTTGATGTGAATATTTTACTGGGTTTCAGGGGTTGTGTTTTATTTTCTTCTCTATCAAAATGGTCTTGCGTAGTAGTATGTGTCAGCTCGGTGGGCTGGTAAGCTGTAAGATCCACAGAAGGCCAGAGCAATTCCTTCCAACGTGCAGCTGAGTTTCTGCCTTCGGTTTGGAGCAAGCTTTGTTAGTGCTAGTATCGTGTGGTAGATCATATAATAGCACACATCCATTTTAAAATGGAAACATGGCTTTGAATCAACAATTTTTTCGAACGTACGTATCTGAAGATATTTACTGGACTTACCACAACCATTTTAACCTATTTTTGTGTGTTGGCATCTTACCTAAACAAACGCTCTTGTCAGTAGAAAAATAGTCTAATGTTAGGAAATGTAATATTGTGAGACAAATATTTAGACCAGTTTACATTTCTATAAGAAAATGGGAGATGTAAATCACACAGTCACTGTAACTTTGAACATTTTTCTTTCTGTAAGGGTAAAATAAACCTGGGGTTCTGGAAGTGCAGAAGACTTTTCGGGTCACGCTAGAAAGGGTTTGCAAGACTTGAGAAAGTTTCCATATAGCATAACCCTATTTCCATCTAGTGCTTTCGGTTCCTCTGATGCTTAGCAGATTAATTAAAGGTGGGAGGTAGGCAGCTTGTTAGAGTGGAACAGCAAACCTTTTAACCGTAGCAAATCACTTGACTGAGCAAATATTTTTTGGCTTTGTTTTAACGGTTTAAGGGCTGAAGAAAGTTAAACTCAATTTGTGCAAACTGATGAAAATCCAATAGTATGTCTATAAGTTAACTTTTAGTTTTCCTACAAAAATTCATGTGGCATTTCAAGGCTTAGAACAAATATTTTCAGACTAGAATAGTTTTATGTTATTGCTGATGTATACTCTGATACATCTTTCTGCCTGCAAGTTTTTCTTTGAACAACCATGAGGGGAAGTCTTATGGGAGACGCAGAGGTGGTTTAAAAGTTACTTTGGAAGAATACAAGCCCTAGAAATGTAGGCGTACTGGGTTGTAAGAGGAGAACTTGTATTGTATAATGCAGGTGAAGGACAGCGTACGTGGTGGTAGTCTACACAACGTGGCAGCAGCTTGGTGTTCAAACTGTACGAAGGAAAGAGGAGGATATTGCAAGAAAAAGGAAGAGAATCACAAGGGAAGTGGTTTTAGCTGCATTCCTCCCCTGAAGGTCGGGGAAGGCTTGCAGAGGCAAAGGTGCTGCGATGAGCACGCTTGCAAGGGACGGTTCCGTGTGTGGTTTGGTCATGGGCTTGCAGGGTGTGCGGCTGCGTGCCTGCTCCCCTCCTGTGGGGCCAAATCTTGCTTTTGGTCGGTCAATAGTGAAGAAGGATTTGGGATGGGGGGGTGGAGGAAGAAGGATAAGAAATGCCTTGCTCCCTTAAGGACTTTTGTAGGTACCTTCTTTCTGTGGGGTCAGAGCTGCACTGCTCTACAGCCCTGGTCGGTAGCTTCTGGCCTTGCTAACAGCTCAGGTCTGCAAAACGGCAGCTTGGGATCTTGCCTTTGGTCATTTTATTTTCTTTTTTTTTTCTTCTTATGCCACCTGTTCAGTTACTTTATGGAGGAATTTTTTGCAGAAGTGCTTGATCCCCCGTCAGTTATTTTGCTGTCAGTCTGCTCAGTGCAGCTTTGGAAATAGCAGCGTGGAAATGATTGCTTAAAACCCAAAGGCTTCCTCTTTCTCATCTTTTGTGTACAGAATAAAAGATATGTAAGAGGCCGAGATAATAAGTAGAATATAACTTTAAGCAAGTTATAAATGGTAGATGCTTTTATTCTTGAATGTGAACTTGCTTGTGAGAAAAATGCAGAAAAGGAGCCCCGTGAATGGTCCCAAGAGGCTGTTTAATCTGTGCAGTTACCATGGGTCTTCAGCATTTAAGAGTTTTAAACTTAAAGCAAAGCAGATCTGCAGTTTGGTGTGTTCTCATAGCACTTGTCTAGGAATAACTGTTTCCTTGGCAAGTGGGGTTCTGCAGAAAGCTGTGATGCTGCTTTTGGCCTCCAGTACCAGTTGATTTGGGGATGAGTGGCAAAGCAATGTCATGTGAGAATAGAAAATGTAGTATATTCAGTGGGTTCAGTGCACTCCAGGAGAGCAGGTTATTTTTCTTGTATTTTTAAAAGTGTCACTAAACCTTTATTTTGAAGTCTTCATTAAGACTTTTATTAAGACTGTGATTTTTCTGTTGTGTTAGGAATAGTTTTATGTAAAGCATAGAATACATTTAGGTAATCTTTTCCATGGGAATACGCAACCGATTTGTGACTGTCAGGAAGAAAATGGTATTTGATTTATTTTTTTCTCTCATATGTACAGATAGGGGATTCATCTCTCATGTGGTTCGTCTTTTGCAAGTGGAAAGCATTTGCCTATTTTTAGAGTACCTGGCACTGCTGCTTCCTTCAATTCTGTACTTTGTACATTGGCTGTTTGATCGAGTAGTGTCTGCTGGGCATTAGGAGGAGATGAATTTGGGCAGTGCTTGGGATTCATACACTTAAAAAAAAAATAATGTTGTTTACTGCTACCGGGTTTTCTGTAAAGGTTTTAATTAGGTTGCTTGTAAATTAAATGAGAAAAAAAAAAAAAAGGCAATGGAAGCACCCAAAGGAGAGGAGGTATTTGAGCACTAATGCCGCCCTTTATGCTGAATGATCTCGTTGGGGTCAGATGTGGGAAGTAACTCTGCTTTCTGGCTGTGCATTGATTGACTTAAATACCAGTCAGTGCTTGGGAAGGGCAGTGTGGCTTGAGTTGGCTTTTATTTTACTGGTCAAAAGGGCATTTCAAGGGTTACTTTTTCAAACGCGGCCCACTGATTGTCCTTAGCCTCATTCTTTCATATTAGTAATGCTGCTGTTAATAAATAAAATGTGTAATCAGTGCCTTGGGGTTGGCAGCGGGGGAGATACAGGCTCTAAAAGCGGGTGCCAGTTGGTTGCACTGGCTGCGCGCTGAGCGCGAGGAAGGGAGCAACAGCATTTGCTTATTGTATTTTGAGACAGTTTCTGTATGATGGCAAATGCAAAAGCAAAACTGAGTGTATGAATTCAAAATCGTGACCTTTTCTTGGTGGTTATAATAGCTGCTATCCAACATCTCTTTCAACGTTTAGGCCTTCAGTGCAGAGGAGGCATGATCCGGTGGTCTGGTGTTATGTGTGTGTATGGGACTTGCGCGCAATATTTACAGTGCGTGCAGACAAGCATGGCTGTTGGCATGTAAATGCATCAATTCTTTTGGTAAAAGCAAGCCTTCTTTATGCCAGAACTGCATCCTTGCAACCGCAGGGCTAGTGTTTCTTAATATTTATAGCGCATAAACACCGTTGTCCTACACAGCAAATGTCTGTTCAGCATTCAAGTGGCAGTTTCTGTGAAATTTGTTGCCTGCGTTAATGCTGCTCGTGCGTAATTTTGAACTTCTTCAGAGGAGTGGGAGAGAGCTCCTCTTGTTTGTCAAATAGGTGCATCTGGTTTTGAATCAGCCCTCAGCTCTGATCATCCTGGGTTATTTTAGTTCCTTGCCTGTGGTTATGGTAACAGCTTCAAATGCCCAAAACTATTTTGGGCGAACGTTTTCTATGATGATGATCAGAAGCAGCAATTATTCCCGGGTGATTTCATCCCCAAAATAAACTTAACAATGTAGGTTTCACCATTATGGAAAAACTTATCAGAGTGTTATTAAATGTTATTAAAACACTTAAATTCACAGACATTCTGCTCCTGGTTCTATTCTTTATTGCTCAGTAGCGTGACAGGGTGTTGGCTTTTTTCTTGATAGGATTAAGCTGTCCTGATGAACAGAAAAATTGTCATGCTGTACAAAGAGCATTCTGAAATCTGTAGAATAAACATCTAAACCAAGGTTTTTCTGTCCTACTGTGGTAATATGTGAAAAGTGATTTTTAAAATTTGTTTTTTCATGTAAGGGAGTCAATCTAATTGAAGCTCTACCTTATTTTCCCTAGAAACCTGCTCTGCTTATGCACAAAATGCTATTAAATTCTCCCTTCCCTTTTTAATAGCTTGCCTTCTAAATTCCCCGCTGCCAGCAGCCCCGGGAGGTCACCAAGCAGAGCACGGAGTTGCAGCGTGGTCCCTGATGGACAC
>NW_009259323.1:336586-372989 GCF_000687185.1 Egretta garzetta
GGGGGGGGGGGGCGTTCGGAATTAGGTTGTTGATAGCGTCCCTACAAGGACTGCTATTAACAGCGTGCTACTCTCTGCTTCTCTACTGCGGAAGACAGAGTGATATTTGTGTTCCCATAGCATGTTGTAAAATGCATGAGATTTTGCTCATCCTCCTTGGAAATGAGAATAGGAAAATGAGAGCATCCTGAACCAGAAGCTATTAGAAGAGCATGCAGAAACCTGCAGCGATTCGTGCTTTATTTTGTCTTCCTAGCTATGGATTAGAAGGACTGATTTTTGCAATGGGCTTTTTCCATAATGGCATTCTTGTATTGTTTGGTCAGAGCTTGCACAGGAGGAAAACAGGCTGCTGAATTTAGTCACTGATCTCTATTAGCCGTGGCCTAAGGCTATGCTGAGATTTATATCCCATTTGTATTGTTGCAGCTCAAAAGAAGAATGTTCAGAGGATGACAAGTGTATTCTGAGTAGGTATGTTGTTTCATTTTCATATGAAACCCATTTTTTTTTTTCTGCTTCCATTGGTCAGAAATGAGGTTAATAGGCAGAGAATATAGTACAGTGCTGCAGTGTCCCTGTTAAGGTAGAACAATAGCATCAGAAACAGTTCTTTAAAAATTAGCAGCTTTTATTAAATAAAGCTGCATTGTGCTGGTGTGCACAGTGCAGTCTTTTTTTTTTTTTTTTTTTTTTTTTTTTTTTAAAAACATATACTGCAGTCAGCGCTTCCCTAACGAGGTGGCACTATTGTTGAGTTAGAAGGATAGAATCATCATATTGCTTTAGGGGACAGCAGGATTTAAAAGGAGATGCCTTGCAGCCCTGTTTTACAGATTGGAAGCATCGGTTTAAGGGCACTGGCAGAATCATTTCCTTGTTCTTAGCAGCAGCCACTGCTGTGTCAGTAGTGTGTGGAATGGAAGTCCTAGTTGGTAGTCTGTTATGGAAACGCTGTTTACTGTTATTGTAGTACCGTGGTGACAACATGCCATTGAAATGGAAAACGAGCTCTCCTGCTATCTGGAAATTCCCAGTTCCTGTGCTTAAAACATCCAGGTCATCGCCACTTTCTCCAGCATACATGTAAGTGAGAGAAATGAGGATAATAAGGTGGGATTGCTTTTGTGAGACTACCCTGTGGCAAAATACCCTGTTATGTATTAAATGACATTGGCACTCAGAATTTTACCTTGTTTTCTATGTAGACCCCCCAGATTTTATCCTGGGTGTTTCATGATGGATGTTGTGTCGAGTCTTTCCCTCTTTGTTGAAATGTAGAGAAATTGTGCAGATTAAGCCATATTCATAATAATATCATATATGTTCATTTGAAAAGTTCATGTTGCTGTTAATTTGTAGTGCTGATCTTGAAATGACAAGTTAAGCTTTGAGGCAGGCTTTCTCTGTAGTGTATATGCTAACATTTCCTCCTCCTGACTATTACACTTGGAATTTAAACAAGGGATCACCTGCTGTATTGTACTGCACTTTTGTTCGTGTAACTTCTTGTATAAAAGAAATCATCCTGCTTTAGTCTTGTTTTATTCTTGAAAGTCTTAGCCTTAATACAAATTGAATGTCTTTGTGCAAAGTTGTTGTAAAAGCTTAAGCTTAAATCATTCATATCTGAATACTTACGTAGTTAATGCAGTTTGTCCATGTAAAGTAGCCTCACGTAAGGGTATTTTAATCCACATGGAAACAATATGCCTTTGTCTTGCCAAATTTTGATGGAGCTTTTGCTCACCTTTTGTCACTGCGAGTTCTGTGTTAGCATATACAGGTGGCTTTTCTCCCTTCTGTGAAATAAAACTGAGCATAGGGTACCAAATTGCTTCTGCCTTTCTTTAAGGAAGCAGCTCTTTTGAAAATGAGGAAGAGTTGCTTTAAAATGCACAAGTAGTAGTGTAGATGACTTCATTATCTGGAAATTACTACAAAGACTATTACTTTCTGATAGCATTCCAGCCTAATATCTACAATATTAGTACTATTAAGCTTGTATTGTCTTTTTGCAGATAGGCTTTTGCTCCAGTTGCTGTAGGGACATGCTGTAAGAAATAGGTATTTACAGGTCCTCTAAATGTCGGCTTTTTTGGTTGTTGCTGAGAATCGCGTTGATAAGCAGCGGAGCTGAAACAATACAGCGCCGTGTGCGTGGTCACTATTGTTCTCGGTCGGAAAGGCTGGGGTTCGGGGAGCTGACCCGGCTGTATGGAACCTGGGCTCTGAGTGCTCCAATTTTAAGATTAATTTTCATGGCAGTGCTTCAGCCTTTTCACTCACTGAACGCATTAAATATGTTTAAGGCTACCAGAAATAAGCTGTCTCCAATAAATTGCTACTTATTATGACTTTATAAAAAATATGACTAAATACAAAGGAAGTATAGTGATAAGAAAGGCGTCGTGAGGCTTTTGAACCTATTTCAGGGAAACACTGTCTTTAGTGTTGTATGTTATGTTTTTGTTTTTCAAACTGTAGTTTTTATTAAATGCAAGAAAAATCGGAAATAGCCCAGTCCGATCTATCAGAAACAGCTCAGCCTGATCTATCTGCTGCTGAAACTGAGCATTTCCTTTGTGTGTTGCCTTTAAATTGCTAATCTAGCTCTGTGTGTGCTCCAGCTTTATGATGGGGATCATGTAGCTGATTATGTCAGTGTGTTGAAAGCATGTGAACAGGTTTAGTGATCACGCTTAACTATATGATGCTGAGCTTATCTGGAGCATGAGAAATATGTGATCAGCAGCCTTAATCATCTTTTCAGAATGAGTCAATGTATGCCAATGTTTATGGAGACATTTCTTCACTGGCATACAGTCCTGACATTAGCAGGACTCTTACATCTGATATTAAAATTATCCATATACATTATTATAATGAATGAGAAACATTACAAGATGGCACCTATTCGATTAGGCAGTATATACCAACTGATAAAAACCCCCTTGTATTTTAGGTTGACCAGTAAAATAGGTGATGGAATTCTTCATTGCAGAGATTACAGTAAATTTGCTACTGATTTATGTGAGCTGATGGGTTTCCCATTCATATTTACAAGTTTTCTTTCATAAGTAGTACTCTGCAGACTGGCAAAAGGCTTGTGTGTTGAGTAAAAGCTTCAGGAATAAGTGGCGTGTGAAACAGAACGTGTATTGATGTAAAATAAATGACGATAAAACTCTTGAAGTCACAGATGAACGCTTCTATACTTGATATTTTGGATCTGGAGTATACAAAGGTATAATTGAGCTTTTAATCCCTTTAATACTTAACATCTTAATCTTACAGGTTTGTAGTGTAATTTAGAATGTAAAGTAGGGAGGTCTTAAAGGTGATTTTTTTGTACTTAAAATGAAATTCCAATTTTCCAGTTTTTTTCTAGTAAAGTTGACCTTAACTTAAAAGCATCGTCCTGCTTACGATTTACAAGTAGCTTATCTCGAGGTTAAACTGCTTGTCAGGACACACAGTTTTTATTTGTGTTTTATTTGTTCCGTGTATCTGACACCCGAACGCTGCCTTAGTTTCCCTCTGTTGAAGAGGGAGGGAGACGGGCGGTTACGGGAACACCTTTGGCTTCTTGGATGAAGCAGGCGTCTACGTACAAACTACCACTGTAAAACCATTACCTGTCCCGCCAGCCCTGCAGCTGGGGCGGTTTAGCTGCAGTCTCCGCTTGAAAAGTTTGCGGTAGCTCCCAAGGTGGGGAATGAGCACAAGCAGCTCGTCCCACAGTGTCCCCTGCTGCGGGAGACTTGTGGCCGGGTGGTCCATGAAATAAAGGAGCTCTTGAAGTTGAGCTGATGGCTTTGTAGGCGAGAATGTGGTTCTCTTACTGGGAAGTCTGCTGGCTTTGCTGGGTCCGGTGCTGCTTTCCTGGTGATGGGAAAGGAGCAGCAGTGAATCTCTGCCTCTTGGCTAGTGGTTTTGTTTCCCACCAGTTAGTTATTTGGGATATTTTCAGGATATCCTGACTGCAAGAGGTAACTTTTCACGTTCCGTGGAAGATGAAGGGTCCCTCTGAGGGGAAATGCAGACATCTCCTGGCTTCTGCTAGAACTGGTGCAGAGTAGCTTGAGCTTCCCCCCAGGCTGATGGAGAGATCCAGTGACATTGCGTAGGGAAAATGAGATGGTATTAGAATTGGAGCACTGGCTCCAGTGTGACCAGTGTATGTAGGTGTAATGCAGCCTGGCTTAGTGCACAAGGTAGGGATGTGCAGATACCTGTGCACGCACATGCCTTTGTCAAGCTGCTTTACATTCTCTTTCATGACACTTACTGTGCTGGGGTTTAGAATAGATTCCTTTTGTCAAAATGAGCGTGAAAGCTCTTACAGCAAGTTTATGCTCCGCTAGTGAAATCACATTTGTATTTGCAGTTGTGTTGACTGAGTGGGGACAGAGACCTAGGTGACTGCACGTATTACGTGGGCAGGTGAGCAGTTCCAGCAAGTGAATCAGAGGAGAGGACAAAGTGAATAATACAGAGTTGGGAAAGTGGTGTTCCTTGGCGTTCAGCTAGGTATTGATGGCCACATGTTAAAACAAGCAAAAAACCAGTGGCTGACATAAGCCGAGGTTAAGAATCGCAGCACTGCTTCAGAGAGGGCGAGGAACAGTTCAGAATCTGGTTATATGTAACAGCTGTGAGCTGTAAAGAAATATGTCCCAATTACTGGTCACCGGCCATGTCATCTCATACATTAAGAACTAAGAGGAGAATTCTTTCTTATTCACACTAGCAATATCACTTACATTGTTTTCCAAAGTTGTGCACATCTTCCAGTGACACAAATGGAAGAAATCTTTGTCGAAATGCTGGAGATTGAAGTGCTATGATGGACATCTACAAAGAATTCAATAATGCAAAAACACTATTTCCAAAAATACTATGACATAGGATTATTCTATAAATCCAAAGGATTATTCTATAATCCTATGTCATGTGAGGATGATTGTTAGCTGTTTTCAGAATAGTTAAATGCTTTTAGTCTCCAACATGCCACGTTTAGAAAGAAGTAAAATAGAAAAAAAAAAAAACTTAATGCAAAATAGTCCATTTGTAAACTTAGTGCCTTCTGTCCTTTTACGTGGAATAGTGTGTTGATATTTTAAATGGAAATTATCCTTTGTATGTGTTCATAAATAACTGACTAATAACTAATTAACTGAACAAGTGTGATATTCCGAATATGTTGCTATCAAAGGGTTTGCAGCAGTCTGTCTATCCCGAGTCGTGTGGCTGTGAAATTTGTCCGATAGGAAATGCTTTGCGGTAATGGAAATCCGTTACTGTGCAGAAAAGTAGAATAAATTCTTAATACTCTGGAGTAATCAGTGTTAGTTTTAGCTGCTTATATAGGTTATATAGGTTAATGCTTTTGGTCTTCTTTCGTATCTCTGATTTGCTCTACAGTGAGCTCTTTGAATTTATTCTATACAATGATACATACTTAAACGGGAAAAGGTGTGTATGCATAATTCATCAGACCCTCTGTATTAGGCAGCTCTCTTTTGTGAGACCACCCTGTGTCTCCACCGCCTTCACTGCTGCCTTCACCGGTCATTTTTAGTAAATTGACCCTTTTGTTGGGCTGTGGAGCCTTTGACAGACTACATGGTATTCACACCAAAACAAACTCACCTGTCTTTGGCAATGTTTCCATTTTAAGCAATTACTTCCTAGATACTTCAAATTTCAACATGCTAAAAATCAATGCACAGGTCACCCCAAATATTTTTTTTAAACTAATCTGACAATCCATGCAGGTAGATGAATTGGGTGGGTGGGGAATAGAAGGAGCTTATATTTTATAAATAGAAGACTCCTTTTAATCCCAGCAATTTTGTATGCAGAGATCTCATTCATGCTTGTTGATCTTACTTTTGCTTTTTAAATAACAGGTATTTCAGTAGATTATTTTAAGTTCAAAATGTGAAATTTTATTGCAGTAATAAATTGGCAAAACCAAGGGAAAAAACCAAACCTGGTTGTCACTAAGTTTCCCAGTGCTAGTGATTTTTCTGGGCAGAACTTTATAGGTGATGCTGTGGCTTACAGGTCCTCAAAATCACATTCTCCTTATACAGTGTGGTGTTGCAATATTGACATTATGTTATGAGATGCTAAAGCATCCTTATTGAATTATCCTGAATATGTTACTCAGCCTATTCTGCCAGAACGTCAGTTCTGCCACTTTGTCACTTTTGCCATTACGTCCTTGTTATTGTGGAAAAATCTTGTGCAACCACTTTCTACTCTGGCTTTTCTAGTGTTATGTGGTATTTTCTCTTGCAGTTTGGATGGGGATACCTATGGATTTTCATAAAATACTTGGTGAATATTGGGGTTTTAAAATAATAGTCACTTGTTCTAAATGGTAATAGTGGGAACTGTAGTGTAGTAAACGTGTAGCTGTAACACTGAAGTGGAAGTGCACATCTATAGTATTGCTGTAATATTTTGTCCAGCAGTGATTGAGATTGTTGCAATATCTAAGTTGCCAAAATGTGGGTGTTTTTATGGGATGGACAAGTCCCCCCCACCTGTTACCTGACATGCTTAGATTTAAACTCTTTATCATGTAGGGGAAAAATATTTTATGATTTGAAGTAATTAATGTCCCCCTACATTCTTCCCAGGAGATTGTAATGAAGGAATGCTAAAACAACTGTGAGAAGTGACAAAGCAAGAGGAATGGTAGAGCAGACCTAGGCAGCAGAAAGAGCTGGCGTTAATTACCAAACCCTAATGTCAAAATCTTGATTACTTTTTTGCTGGCTTTTAATTTATCAACATTATTCTGTACAGTATATAGGAAAAAAAAGCCAACACTCTGGAAAGGAGTTGTTCCTAAACCTGTTACAGGAATACAGTGGGATGTATGTTCTATGACCAAATTTCAAATGTGCAGGTGCCACTTCAGGTTTTTGTCTCTAAGGAACCATTCTGTAAACTTAAGAATGTCTATGTGTATTAAAACTAAATTTAAAGACCCATCAAGTAGAACTGTAATCTGCTGGTGTGTGCAAAATGTTTTTCTTAAGTGTTTTGTAATGCACAGGAAATATTAAGCTGCCTAGCTAAAATTACATCTTGCGTTTTGAACACTGAAGACCAACTATAAAGGGTGGAGAATGGGATGTGCAGCGTCGGTCCAGCCTACACTGTGAAACCTCCGAGCTACTGTTGAATTTTACGTTTTTGAACGTCAAGGAAACGAAGGAGTTCTGCTTCTGTAGAAAAGCTACAAAGCGTGTATTTGCTTTGCTTTTTCTGGTTTTAATAGTAGGAATCAATAGACTAACACCAACTTTGGCAAAAAGTCATTAGAGAACCGTTTCTAATTTAGCATCATTAAACAATCTGAGTCTGCAAATTTAAGCTACAAATGGCTCAATGAATGTAAACCCTTTGTCAAATAGATAAATGCGGATGTGATACTGAGGCTCCCAGAGAGACTAAATACTGTTAGGAACAAAAGCTTTATAGCAATGACTGAGCCAAATACTGCTTTGTTTCTGTGGAAAACAAATTTGAATTAAGCAGCGGGCTGTAATTATGCTGCAAACAGCTTGAGACCTCTGGTAGTTTGGTTGTTTAAGAAGGAATTTTGAGGAGAATATTTTCTGTGTGCGTGGCTTTGTGGGACCTAATTTTCCGCTGCCTTTGGTCACAGCGGGGCCTTACTTTGAAGCGGTACTGAGAGGTTCAAGTGATGTTGGGAATATCCTCGTTGCTGCGTTGTCCTCCTTTCCACCCAGATCTATTGGTGTCTGGAACAGCGATTGTGTCTTCGGTCATCTGAGCATTTCTAGCAGCTTTCTTTGTTTCTGTTGTGGGCATGTGCGCTCGGGCAGAAACTTTTTGTCAAGACGGTGATCGAGTGTTGATGTCCAAAGAGACTTGGCTGTGTTTTCAAATAAAAAGAAAGGTTAAAGGCTTGACTTCTATGTACTAGTCTCCAAACCTTTGCTTCTAGAATAGCTTAAGTAGTTTACCTTGAGCCCGACTCCGGTTGAACAAGTGTTGGTGTCCCTGTCCTTCAAGTCAGTCTGTGGTGGTGGTGTTCCCCTCATGGCCTTGCTGCCTTTGGTGACTGGGCTTGCAGAGCTGCTCAGGCTACTTTGTGTCAGTACTTAAGAAGGTGTCTAAAGGGGAAATTAAAGTGGCCATTTCGATGAGCATCTTGTGCTGTAACTGTGTCCAAACAGCAGTTAAAGTTGGAGACCTGCCTGCCTCTGCTTGCTGCCCATCAGCATGTGTCCAGAAACGATCTTTGTCCTTTTCTGCTCGTTTTGGGGGTTTGGAAGCCCTATATCCTCCTCTCCTGCTGCCCAGGGCCAGAGCCATGCGAAAGTAAAATGCCATTTCTCACTGGTTGGCTCAGCTATATAGAGCCTGGTTTTCTGTTCTCCTTTTACAGAACACCCTTAGTTAAGAGGAAAGGTGGAAAATGGATATAGGAACATCTATTTGGTTTTTAATTTAAGAATTTAAATTAATGCCTTTAATGCCTTTCTCCTGGAGTGGAGACTTGGAGCTCAGTATCAAGTTAGCAGAACATGCAAACATTTAGTGTTACTGCTGTCCTTCTAATCTATAAACAAGGTCAGGTGTAAAAGGTGAGATATGCAAATATAAACATCTTAGCATTGCCCAAGGTGAGTGTTATTCTGCACTAGCTGCTGTAGCCACTTCAGAAAATCACCCCCACAGTCATTAAAATGCAGTGTTAATTCAGTTGAGGTAAAGATTTGCAGACTTCTGGTTGTGGTGGTCCCTTTCAATTAAACAGCATTAAAATGTCATTTTAGAGAAATGCAGTAAGCTGATAAATGCAAAATGCTTCTAGCTGCATTATCGGCCTCTAGTTCATCTATTAAAAATACAGCCTTTAACCCGCTCGGTAAAAACAGTGATGTCTGAAGTGGATGGCATGGGACCAGTCGTCATAATAAGCAAGTAAAAAAAATTCGTGACTTGTGCTCCTGATGCTTTGTGTGTATCCCAGGCCATTTCGGTCCTGCCCTCCAGTGCTGCTCTTGTGCTCATCCTGCTTTCAGGTCTTTGGCCTGTGTCAGTACCTGTACGGCCCCAAAGCACGAACCAAAGTTCGCTGAACGCGTTGGTTGGTCTGTTAGAGGAGTTTACTTGCTCTGTCAACCTGTCGGAACAAAAATGACCTTTTGTCTCTGTTTTCTCTTCTCGCTGGAGTGATGTATCTATTTTAAAGTGTAAACTTGCATTTCCTATAGAAACTTTTGCTGTATTTTTGTAATAAGAAACCATTAACAAATAATTCCTTTGTGGTTTCAGTGACCCATGAAAACTAGTCAGTTTTAAGTTAGAAACTCCTGTTAAAAAATAGTAATAAAAAGATGAGATGTTATTTTAGGGAAGAGCAAGTGTAAAAGTAACTTCTTTGCCAGGATAAAGGTTCTCCTGAAATTGTATGAGTAGAAGATACAGAATGGAATAAATGTGAAATATTGTGAAATTTGTTCATCTACATTATATTAATATTTGAATTTCTTAATAGAAGCATTATGAGATTTTCTTTTCTACAATGCTGCCGTATCAGTTATGCTTATTGGGCTCCTAGGTGGCCATATAATTTGGGGAATTCCTAAATTCATTACTCACAAAGCTGGAACATCTGTTCATAATGGGAAGACAGTAAGATAGTCAATACTTAAATTATTTTTTGGCAGACTAAGCGTACTGAAATGCTTTTTGGCAGACTATGCATACAAAGTAAAGAATTACTGTATATCTAATAGTAAATGAAAGATTCATTGTATTTCACTGTATTTCAGTAGGTTCATTAGCAAAACACATGCATAGCTGCATGTCTAGGATAGCCCTGGAATATACCAGCTTTTTTGGTGGATCATAAAATATTTGATAAAAGATTTGATAAAAGATTTGTCTTGTAATAAGAATACTTTAATATGAAATTGAAATCTGGTTCTTTGTTTGTTGATAAATACCAGAGTACTGGCACATGCCAGGAGTGATTGCTGAAGATGCCATTTACCAGTGACCAGAACACTTTCAATCATGGTTCATTGGACAGTAATTTGACAGAGAAAATAAGGTTATAATCCTTTCAAAAACAAGCTATTGAGCTTCACCAAATTAAGAATTCACTGTCTGGCCAATATGGCTTTGGCAAGCTTTTGCTGAGTTATGTAAAGACTGTGGGTTTTAAATAAATCAGAGAACATGCACTCTAAAATATCTGTAGCTGTAGGCTGATCTCCTTACTTTGTTTTCAAAGACTGTGCTCTGTGCTCTGACAATTTCAGACAGATCAATGGTTTACTGATGTAAATGAACAAATCCCCAATGATACTCATAGTTGCCTTGTTTCTCTTGCATCAGAATGAGTTTAATTTCTGAAGAAAACATCATAACAGAATATTGTTTTATTTCATCCCTGTCACTGAGTGCTGTACAAAATGGCAACACCATATTTGAATGTTTTAGTTGAGAGTAAAACTTGCCGTAATGTTTCTGGAGATGCCTGCTTTCATGGGTCACCTGGACACCTCTGAACTGTTTTAAGAGGTTAATGCTTGCTAAGTGCTTTAGAAAGCAATTTGCTGCTCTGAATCGTGGTGTGACTCCAGCCAGTTCAAAAATACTCATCAGTATTTGCTGGGAAGTTCCAATACTTAAAGCTTATTTTGAAGGAAGGTACAAATCCCAGTTTTGCTAGAGGTGTGGGTAGCTGTTTGTCAGCTAAGGATTGGGTGAATAAGGTTCGAGTTCTGGGTCCAGTTACAGGGTCTCGTATCCTGTCCCTGGCCACAGGGTGAGCGGCTGTGTAAGTATTTCTGTTTCCACCTTTAAAGTCAGTTCACAGATTCCATAATTCACTGTGTTTAATCTAGAGAGACTGCGTACAGAATTGGGAGCAGTCATGGACAGAAGCCCTGAAAATGCTTCGGTCAGTTTGTGTGTTTTCAAATTATGTATTTAGTACTCTTCTGAAATGCTGAGCTCCCTTGTGTTTGTGCCTGTCTAGATAGTTACTGGGGGCACTTCTCTGAGTGCAGGTGCTAGCAATTAAACCTAGAAACTCATGAAGACCTGATGAGATGATTTTCACCTTTCGGTTGTCTTCACTAACAGAAGCCAGGTGTTCCTGTTGTTACCCCGCTCTATTTTGTCCTGTGTTGTGACAAGATTTAGGGAATTCTATACCTGACTAGTACTTAAAAGCCACTGAACTTGTATTTTTCAAGTCAATGAAATATTAAATAATACTACTGAATTGTTCCATTTGAACTTTTTCTCCACTAGGGTGGTGTTAGCTATGGCTTTCCTTTGCCTGTTCGGTGGAAAAAAAAAACCCAATTCACAAACCCAAACCCAAAAAGTCAGTGTGGCTTCTTTAAATTAGCTTGGCAAGACTCATGAACTATTGTACTTTTTTTTTTTTTTAATAGCTCAGTATTTGGCTTACGGTCGTCTTTCGAGTTCTAAAGAAATTGCTAATTGCAGGTTGTCAAAGAGGGTGTTTGGGTACCTTTTAGTAGATGAACAAGATTAAAAATAGTATCTTTAGACAGAAAATAATTGAAAGCAAATCTAGTGGGCAGTCATCTACAGAAAGAAAAAAATCAGTTTAAAATCTTTTTTTAATGGTAAAAAGTAAAGCTATCTTCCTTCAAAATTGACAGGAAGTTAGGAAATTGATATATAATTAATATCCATATAATGCACGCTCATCTCTACAAAAATACCAGTTGGAAGTACTTGGATTAACTTGGAGTCATGAGAAAAGCATGTTTGCTTACAGGAGCTAGGAAAAAACTGTGCTGTACTTGAAAGAATCAACACAAGGTTAGAAAGAGAATTCTGGGTGACAGCTTATTCTGTGATAGCAACTATTAACCCCTGGTACCTTTCTCGGAATTGCGAGCCACTGCTTCCCAGAGGTTGCAGGAAGTCAGGCAGCTCCTCTGCCTTGCTATTGCAATGTTAATATTCATTTCACATTAAACTCCACCATTCCCAACACTATAATGTTCACCCCCCTCCAGACCAAGTGTATCCATTGGAAGTGGTGTTAATATCCACATTTAGAGCAACTTCTTGGGAATTATCACTGCATGTCACTGCAGTTTTAGCTGTCTCCTCCAACTTTTTTTTTTTTTTTAACCCTGGTTAAAAATGCAGCTGCTGCACGTCCTGTTGAATGGTTTCTATGGATCAGAACAAGAAAGTAAATCAGAAAATGAATTAGCTTTCTTCTTTGGTAGTATACTTAATTGTGATAGACTGTACTTAAAGTAAAAAATTGGTATGTTTACATTTGTTAGTATCTAATTATTTATAGTGCTTAGCAGACCCACATAGATGAATGTAAATAACACGTTTGGTAAGTGTCCAAACAAGACAGATGTACTTACTGTGTTTTTGTTGGGAATGTGGTTGGGTATGAAGCTTGTTACCTGTCTGTTCTGGGTGTGAATGGCAGGTATTGCCAAATATTCACTTTACAGCCCCCCAAACAGAAGTTATATTCTGAATAGTTAAAAATTTCTTTGCAGGGCAGTTTGAAATTACTCTCATTGTAAATGATACAGTGCTTGGGTTTTGCTGTTTCTCTGTGTATTGGCATCAGCACAGTGTGTAAGAGCCGTTGCATTTTTACTTTTTCTTACAAAGACACGTTTCTCTTGTTGCATGAAGATAAATGTTGAAACTGGTACAAAGCCAAGGACAAACTCATAATTTCTGGTCGCTCCGGGAGTGTTCTTTTCTTCTCGGTGAATGTCACAAGGCTGGGATTCAGGGAACCGTGTGCTGTCGCCAGGTCTTACTGCTGACTTGTATTGTAACTTCTGCCAAAACCAGCTCCTGAATGTCGCTTTCTGCGTGATGGGAGAGGGACTCTGCCTTCCTGCGCTGCTAAGCTGGAGGTTAAAAAAGGTGGTGTATTTAAAAACAGCCCCCCCAGCCACCCAAACAAAAAAAGGCACCAACCCCCCCCCCCTTTTTTTTTTGTTTTTAATTTGTTATCGTTCTTTAGTTATAAAGCAAAAACCACTATAGGAACAATACAATTGTTAAATAGTTTTAACTATTAAAGTTAAATAACTGTTAAAAAGTTAAATAAGTTTATTCTTGTGGAGTCTTATGCAGCCAAGTTAATGTTGAGACTAGAACTGGAACATTTATATTCTGGTAGATTTTTACAGTGTGGAAGTTTGTAATTTTTAATGTCTAATTCGCATACGCAAGTTCTTGTACATACATAATGGCAAATGTGGAAGAGAAATAATGAAAATCTCTTCTGCAGAAGAGCATCAAGTTGTGAGCTGCTGAGCTTAATGTGTGATACAGGTATTAGACAACTGCCCATTATGTATTGAAAATCAGGAAGGGGAAATAACTACTTACAGCCACACCTGGCACCTTAAATGCATACTTTATTTTGAAATATATTGTATCCTCTCTGTCAGCTGTGCAGTGGTAACAAGGCATCCCATGCTATAGGGGACCTCTTAGGACGGAGTGTGGGAAGTTGTGTGTAATGTGGCCTGTTCGGAAAAATGCTTCCATTATCACTGCCATTCTTGGAATAAATGAATGGTGCTCAAGGTCTTTGCCTTCATTTCTAAAACCTATGAAGTATGCTGGCTGTTGGGAAGTAAAGCAGCATGGGGTATGTGGCAAATGTGGTAAAAAGCCCACTCCAAACAGCCAAGAAAGTTGGTTCACTTGTATGTTGCTTTTCCTAATGACTTTAACTGATGGGTACATCTTCTGTTTTATTCTAAGTTTAGAAAAAGTCTTTTAAAAGCCCCTTCATATAACGGCTATCTGATCTGACATTGCAGGAAGACTTTTCAAGAGCAAATACAGTCATACAGTCAGATTCATGCTAGTTGAATCTGACGTTCCTTCCCACCCACGCTTACAAGTCTCCCCAAATTATTTTATATTTCTTCTTAGACATGTACAAATTTAGAGGCTGAGTGTCCTTTGAAATTATGTTAGACTCTTTCCATGTTATGATTGTATTAAAACTAAAACAAACAAAACCCCCACAAACACGCAAATGCCCATGCCTTCCCCCCCCAAATGGCTGCCACAAAGTGAACAAAAATACTTTGGGTCATGAGCAAGCAACTGGTTTGCTGCTGTGTTACATCATTTGATGGATGCCAAAGATAGTTTGGAGAGCACTTTTCTAAGGTACACCCTGTAAAACTTTATTTAAATTACACGCTGGATTTGTTTTATAAAGTAGAGAGAATTCTGTTTCAAAAACTACGCAATTCTTGCTTGCTGCAAGAATAACTGTGTACTTCCACATTTATTAATTTTTTCAGATGTCAGAATACTGGGTTGCTACATTAGAAGTCAAAGCTATTTGGATGTACCCTTGTTCCTACAATCTGTTGTTACGTCTGTGTGCATAAAATCTCACTGTTTCAAACCCATGTACACTGTTGAATGGTGAATTTGTTTTGACTATGTTTTCATAGCTGACCTTATGTACTCATGGGTTTGAACAAGGCACATCAGGGCTAGCAGGGTAACCTGAGTTTCAGAAACTGCTCTACATAGTCCATGGATCCAAAGAAGGTGGGGGTAAATATTTCTTTTCAAAAGAAACAAAACTTTGTTTGGGAAAAAAATTCTATGAAAATTATTTTTTCATCCACAAATTCCAAATTTGACCTTACATAGTGATCACAGTTAAAATTGGGGTGGGGGTGGAATTTAAGCACATTCTTGTCACTTAAAGTAATTTCTGAAACTAGCTTGGAGGCCAATGTTTTCACCTGCACGTTTAACATTTGGAGAATTTTTTGTATCTGAGATTTGCAGCAATTATGTCAAACTGCTATGAATCTCTTTTGAAACATGGAGTCTTTATTAATAATGAAGATGCCCTCATCTGTGGACTAGCAGTTTATGTTTGCTAATTAATATTGTGTATATATGCATTATACTGCTATGCATGCTAATAGGTAGTACATTAGATCGCAGAAATTACAGGAACTAGTTATTGTTAATATTTCTGCAGATGAAATTTATTTACATTTTATAATAATCACAGGTTAGGTTAGTTAGAATCTCATATGCATATATCTTTATGTAAACCTAATTTACATTTCAAGATTAAAATGGAAGGCTAATAATAGTGTAGTAGTTCTACCTAAAATTAGCCCTTCCTATCTAGATTTGGACAGTAATTGCTTGGAATCAAAACCATAACTATTGTCTTCACGCTAACAAATTAAAATTATGAAGTGGTTGCCTGCAGTAGCAAAATACTGGATATCGTGTCCTAAAGGAGTTCTTCTAGTTGTATGCTTCTAAAGGTAGCTTAAAGTTACAGCTTGGAACTCCACTTTGTATATTTTCTATTATTGTGTTCATACTTGAGCAAGATAGTGCAAGCCATAAAAATGAAATTACTGAACTTTAATATTACATTACATTTAGAGCTTCAATCTTTCAGCTTTCCTTGGCAATTTGGAAAGATACTGGATTTTGAAAACTGGATGAAACCCCTGCGAGCATCCTACAATACTGGAAGCACACATACAAGTAAAATAGTGTGCAAGTGTCTTAGGGAGGTGGGGGTGGAAGGAAAAGGACAAACTTATTAGTGGAAAATTAAGTTTTGAAGTTATGCTGTTTAAGACTGTTAACGCTTCACTTTCTTAGATCAGCTGGAGAGGACCACTAAGGACTGATTCTGTCACCTGCTGATTTTTGACCTATAGCCTCTACGCTGTTACGTTTCATCCCAGAGACTGTGGTTTTAATACACAAGAGCACCTAATGAAAATGAGTTTGGTCTTAAGGCTTCTTTGTTCTAATCTTCTTAGATCTCTGGTGGAAGAGGAGGATCCTCATATGAAAGTATCTCTTGGTAGCAGCGATATGGGCATCTCTGCCCATCTACAGTCTTCTAAGACAGGGACCACAAGATTTTTCACCAGCAATACTCACAGTTCTGTGGTATTACAGGTAATTAAATATTCTTGTGTCAGTATTGATCTGTACTGAGAATTTTGGCTGCTCTAAACAGTGCCTCAACTTAATAGACTTTATCAGACTAATAATTCCTGAAAAGTCTCAAAACAAAATGCACATTAGTGTGCTATGCTGACAGTGCCCACAAGCAAGCGTGGCTTGTAACTTCTTACCTGCGAGTTAAAGGTTCAATTTTCAGCAACAGCTTGGGAAAAAAACCTGCCTTTTCCTTGGCTTGTATCCCTGTCCACTGCCAATTTTTAAGAGGTAATATAATTTAAACTATGAATTGACAGCTCTATCAAAGAAGCTCACTTGAATATAATCATGTAATTATGTTAGGCAAACACTTGTACCTTCTCCTGTGTGAAAGCGGCCTTAGGGATGGGAATGAGGAGAGCTCCCGGCTCCTTCACGTCCCTCGGGTGGCAGAGCCCTGCCAGGTTTGGTGCAACACCCTGTGCTGGGTCTGACTACATGGCGCTACCATACGGCAGAACCAGATAAAAGTGTTATCTAATGGATAAAAACGTTATCCTCTCTGAAGCTTTAAGAATTTAAAAGTAAAGTCATTTTATCTTCTCCTTTCTGCTGGAGCTTTGAGTCAAGCTTACAGCTTGCATAGACTGCATTGGAAAGTAGCAAGAGCTTTCTCAGGAGCGCAGGCGACTTCTGTGTGGCCTGACTCCTTGGAGAACTGCCACTCACTTTTTCAATTTGCTGCTGTGGTGGGGTGACCCTGACTGGATGCCAGGTGCCCCCCCCCAGCTGGACAGGGAGGGAAAAATACAATGAAAGGCTCGTGGGTCGAGATAAGGGCAGGAAGAGATCACTTGGTAATTACTGTCATGGGCAAAACAGCCTCCATTTGGGGAAATTAGTTTAATTTAAATAATCAAGTCAGAGTAGGGTAATGAGAAATAAAAACTAAACCTTCAAACACCTTCCCCCCACATCTCCCTACTTCCCAGGCTCAACTTCACTCCCCATTTTCCCTACCTCCTCCCTGCCAGCGGTGCAGGGGGATGGGAATGGGGGTTGGGGTCAGTTCATCCCACGCTGTCTCTGCTCCTTCCTCCTCAGGGGAGGACTCCTCACACTCCCCCCTGCTCCAACCTGGGGTCCCCCCCATGGCAGACAGTCCTCCATGAACTGCTCTAGCGTGGGTCCATCCCTCCCACGGGGTGCAGTCCCTCAGGAGCAGACGGCTCCAGCACAGGTCCATCCCTCCCATGGGGTGCAGTCCCTCAGGAGCAGATGGCTCCACCATGGGTCCATCCCTCCCATGGGGTGCAATCCCTCAGGAGGTGATGGCTCCAGCATGGGTCCATCCCTCCCATGGGGTGCAGTCCCTCAGGAGCAGACGGCTCCAGCATGGGTCCATCCCTCCCGTGGGGTGCAGTCCCTCAGGAGCAGACGGCTCCAGCATGGGTCCATCCCTCCCATGAGAGGGCTCTGTTGGAGTTGGGGGAAGCTTCTGGCAGCTGCTCACAGAAGCCACCCCCATAGCCCCCCCAGCTACCAAAACCTTGCCATGCAACCCTGATACAGCTGCCTAAATAGATTGTCTAAGTTTTGGGACAACAAATTGACTTTTTTTTAAATCCAGAGAAGCTAGTGGTTCTTTTGTTTTAGTTTCTAAGCTTGAGTGTTTGTGCACAGCGCGCTCTCACTTGAACACCAGGCAAAGCGTTCAGAGCTTATTTCCTCCTCAGTTTTATTTTCTTCAAAATTGAGCAAATAGATAACTGGTAGTTGTAAAGGCGAGTTGTTTGAATCATTGAAATAAGTTATTTCTGTGTAATCCTGTGTTTGGCTTCTGATTTATTGGAGCTAATACTAATTTTTTCATTTGCACTCTGTTCTTTTCTGTGTGACAAGTTTGAATGTTCATTTCTACTTCCCTTTGCAGTTTTAAAAATACAGCCTTGCTTTAAAATATCTTAAATTTTAAACCATGTGGGCTGATGCAAAGACTTCTCTAAGTGTTCAGTCTATAAAGACAATGTTTACTTTCTTGTTAGTGCTAGAAAAACATCAGGCATGCCCAGTTGAAGGAATTTGTTTTCTGTTTGAGCTGTTCCGCAGTGCATGTGGAGGGGAATATTCCACCCATCCTCCAGTATCCCCCCAGCTGGGCACATCTTTAGAGGGAAAACTTGCTCTAGGGTGCTGTTGTAGATGTCTGTCTTTTTTATTACTTTTAGCCATTATAAGTAAGTTGGAAAAGATCAGCTCTATAATGTGAGCTTATTTTGGAGCTTTTGCCATGTAACCTTCGGTAGAATAAATTTGATAATCATAGAACCAGGTGACAGCTTTCCTTTCAGGCCCCAGTATTTTGCAGTCTCTTAGGTTGCAAAGCACTTAAACTGATGTGGAAGAGAAATGTATCTAGAATGCATATGTGTCTGGAAAGGGTAGGTCCAAAAAAAGATATCAGTCCCTGAAACAGTCCTGGAATGCAAGCTTACAAAAGAAACTCCTTTGTGAAAATAACTTAATTACTCCAGTGTACTTTGCATTCTTCAGCCATTTCTGGAAAATGATAATTATCCTGCTTGCTTTCCAATGAAAAATTATCATTGAATAGGCTAGACATAATGGTTGTAAGATGACAAATTATTTCTTAGTGACTTTTTGGAACTACAGTACAGATGTATATAAAATGAGTATTTACATAAGGGAAATGAGATTCCTACTCCCCTCCCCAATCAAATGGATGGTTTGCATTATGCTCTTCTTGCAGGGTTTTGACCAGCTGCGAGTGGAAGGTTTGCTTTGTGATGTGACGCTTGTTCCAGGGGATGGTGACGAAGTGTTTCCTGTTCACAGAGCGATGATGGCTTCTGCAAGTGATTACTTCAAGGCTATGTTCACAGGTGCCGTTTTTGTTAAAATAATGCTCACTGCTCTCTCCAAATTGCCACTGTTTGGACACTTGGACGCATGTTCAGTGTTGCATGTGAATCAGCCCCGGACTGCAAACAACTTTACGTAGTTGTACTCTCTACTGATGCAAATGGGTTTTTACATTAAACTTTAAAATTGTATTTTAATTTTGTTTAAGTTTATGAAATGCTTTCAACCCAATCAAAATGCTCATATAAGCTTACCTACTTGTCTTTTTCAGGAGGAATGAAGGAACAGGATTTAATGTGCATTAAGCTTCATGGTGTGAACAAAATAGGCCTAAAGAAGATAATTGATTTCATTTATACTGCAAAACTTTCCCTTAACATGGACAACCTTCAGGACACTCTGGAAGCTGCCAGTTTTTTGCAGATTTTACCTGTTTTGGACTTCTGTAAAGTGTTTCTTATCTCTGGGGTAAGACTTACTACTTGTTTCACATTTACAATGATTAAGGCCTCGGTATGTGGCTTTTTTTATAAGAACAATGACGATGTAACAGTGCAAGTTAAGTCTAAAACTTGCCGTTATTCTTAATTTGGATTCACATAGAAACAAGGTTGCTTTGTAGTTTTCTTGAGATCCTTTTTTCTTCTGAGTATTATGTACAGTGTGAGTTTGATATAAATGTTATACCACATTAAAATTCTTCTAATTCCTAAGCATATTGCAGTGAAGGTAGCGGCGATGATAATCATAGTTCCCAGATTCCTTACTGCATTTCTTAGTTCATGCCCTCACACTCTGTATCCTTCCATAAGAGAGCTACTTCGTGAGTTAAACTGAAAAAAATACTAGAAAAGTGAGCTGCGGTTGCTGTCTGTGGACCTACTTTATCGAAACCCTTTTGTTTTGAGGAATGAAGCCCACAGTTGTAGCGATGATCACCAACCATTACATCATCTTTGTAAGCTAGTGAACTTGGTCACAGTCCTTTAGAATAATTTATCCTCTAAAGGGATTACTAATAGGGTTGTTACAGCAATGTCGCTTATATGAGAAAAGTAGCTACAAGGATTTTTTGTTGATTGCCATATTTTGCTAGAAGTAAAAATGGCCTTGAATGCCTACTGGGAAATATTTTTTCACAATCACCAAAACAAGTGCTTTTGTAAGCAGGGGACAGCCCCCAAAGTAGCAACCCTCTCCTCTTCTTCCAATAATGGTTAGTTAAAAGAATGATATGTACGCAGCTTGTAGCACGGTTGCTTTTGTGCAATTGGAACAAACAAAAAGTTTGCCCTGCAAAGCAGGATGCTGTAGTTCTAATGCAATGCAGTCTGCCTATGATTTAGAGTTCCCCTGCTGATTTTTATTTATTATAGAGATTAAAATCTTGGGTCCTGAACTCACCCTGGAGGGAGGAGGAACTTTGATAACAATGTTTTTTCCTCCTCCTTTTTTCCTCCTCCTTCCCTTCCTCTTTCACAGTTGGTGTCCTGTTTTGTTTTGAGGCTGTGCTTTGGAGAAGAATGCCATGCTCCCTTCAAATCAAATGTCAAACAGTTTTGCAGTTTTCTCTGTATTAAAAACAAACTTCTGTTTTTGCAAAAGCAAGAGAGCTGTTAAGGGTTCAGCTTGTTAAGTGGTAACACTTCTCTTGTAAGCCTTTTCCTGGGTTCTATCTTCACGGGTGGGAAAAGGCATGTGAGGAAAGAGGTGACATGAAAACACTCCATTTATCTGGCTCCAACCTCTTGTTAAATGCATTGGATTTATACTGCTCTGTTTAATCCTGTTGTTTATAACGCATAGGTCACATACACATGTTGGGTGGTTTTTCAGAGGTTTTCATTTTTTGAACTTCCTTTACTACTTAAATCTCGTATCAGAGGTTTCAGGGTCTCGCTGCATGACTGCACTCATTCTAGCATTACAGTCAACTTACTGCATGCATTTTGTGTGCTTCAGTTATGTTCGCTTTATTTCTGTAGTTAAAACGGTGCAGCCTCAGAATATGGGTGCAGTTATCTGTTTTCTAACTTAAACACAGCTTATAAGCAATGCCAATATATGATGCTTGAACACCTTTCCTCGTTCTTGCCCTGCTGTCTTGTATTAATAGGACTTTTTGTCCTGCCAACAACAAGGCGCACCGATGTTGTGGGGCTGCAGAACGAGAGCTGCAAGAGCTGTGCTGTCAAAGCGGTTCTGCCTAGAGAGACACTTTGGCGTTATTTCTAAGGTTTCCTGGAGGTTTTCTGATGTTAATGTTAATTGCTTATATACCTTACTAGAAATCTCACTTTACCAGTAACAGGGAAACTGGTGTGTTCTACATGAGTTATAATATTATTTGGAATTCAGCTTTCTGATGGTCAGTAATGAGAAATAAAGCAGCAGGTATTCCCATTGCTCCTCAGACTACAGGCTCAGCAATTTGACCTCCCTAATGAAGACATGTACTGGGATTTATGCAAGCAGGAGGACTCAGGCTGCTGATAACAGCAACCTGTTTCGTAAAGGAAGTGTTAGAGGCATTTAGGCTCTATAATGCTACTGTTTTCCTTTTAATTTTGGCATCTTTTGTAATTGGCCAGTTCTCTGAGAATGTTGTGATAACATTTCATTAATTTAACACTCTTAAATCCTGCGCTACCTATTTTATGTTGCACTTTTTTTTTTGCCTTCCAAAATGATGCAGTCTGCCTCTCTAGGGTTGACTCTGCTATAAATGCCAACTTGGAATAAGGTCTTGGTGTTGTTTTGAGTCAGGGATTTGGAGTGGTCTCCCTTTGATGGGAGGTGAGCCCTGGGGACACACCGTTGCCCTTTCCTCTTTCTGGTTAGGGCAGCTGCTTTTTCATCTTAAATCATGCTATTTGGAAGAATTTTTTCATTGTTTGAAGTGCTTGTTTTCTGAAGGTTCCTTCACTTAAGGTGTTGACTTAGTCACTGTTTCAGTTCAAGTAAGAAACGTCTTGTTTGATACCATGTTCTGAGGGATGAGGTTCAGAGTCAGGAAGATTTTTTGTTTTCATAATTTTATTGATTCTCTTCTCTTAAATATTTTCCTTTATATTTATGTCTAATGGGACATAATTTCATTCATTGTATAACTGTAGAGAAAGTACAAAACTAATTTTGTGCTGTTAGCCTAGTTATGTTCTCAGCATCCCTGTATAAAGAATTTTTGAATGAGCTTTCTTTGGAATTTGAACAGGAGCAAGAGTTGGTGAGCAAACTTGGTGGGTTGTGCTTTTTTTTAATTACCATATCTTAACTTTACAGAGATTATACTAGTTTTGCTCCATTCTTGAAGTAACATTTCTGTAATTTAAATGAGTTCCCTGAGCAAGTCTTGAGCTTATTTCTACTGAAATTAGCTGAGAGCAGCATCTGAGAGCTGATATAACCATTCCCAGACAAACACTTAATTGTTTTTGAATTGTCTAGGGAGTCCATTATTAAAGAGATTATAGAAGTCGGTTTATGTAAAGCAAAATGTAACTGTGTTACTTCGTAAGAGGGTATTGGAAATATTTACAAAGAAAAACATAAGCTTAAGGTAACAGCTTAATTTGTGTAAAAAAACAAAACAAAAAAACCCCCCAAAAAACCAACAAAAAACCCCAACAAACAAACAAAAAAACCCCAAATAAAAAACCCCAAACCAAAACCTTCAGAGAGTGGTGTATGTTGTAGCTGACTTGTAAGTGTTCTTTTATTTGTTCTGCATTTACAACCCTCCTGTCAAGTAGCCCATTGCTCTGATAGTTGCTCTGCAGCTGAACAGACTCCCAGAGAAACACTGGAATACTTCCTAAGAAGTTTTCAGTCTTACTTTTAGTACTCGTTTTAAATATTTATAGCTACATGATAGGACTGTAGACCTAGGACTACTCCCAGGTTCACATCTAAATGAGGCATAATGTAATTGAAATTAATAAAAATACCATGGAAATGTTTTCAGACTAGTGAGTGCTAGAGAATACACAATAATTTTTTTGCAAAAGTAGCAGCAGTGTACAAAATGGAGAAAGATGAGAATCTTAACCAAGTAAATTGCGGCACTCGGGGAAAATCCCAGTGTAATAGGGAAGGGGATATTATACTGTAATTAAAAACATTTCAAAACACTGAAAATTGTCTTGGCTTCCATGTAGCTGCGTAAGAAAATCGTATTCCTTCTATAATTCTGTGCTTTACATTTTTGTAACAACTAGCAAATTGTCAAATATTGAGGTCTCTATTTGGAAGTCTGTCTTGTCACAAGAACTTGGTTAACTGAAGATGGAGCAAGATGGTCTCAGTTTTGTGGGAGTGTGGGGTCTTAATGCTGGGGCCGGCTCTGCCAGCCACCAGAAATCCACCTTTTCTAACAAGGGGGTACGATTAATTCTGTTTTCAGAGCTGGTCAAATTTCTGTGCTCTTATTTCTGGATTTCTGCATATGGGAACCCACAGAAAAATTGAGGATTTCAAGGGAATGTGTGCTCTTTTAAACTTAGACCCCTTGGAACACCACGTTAAGTACTTCAGTGTCTAACAGGCATTGAAACAGTTAGACGCGTAAATATTTTCTGGTAATGGGCTTGAGGACTCGGTTTTCTGTGCATGTTGTTTTTCCTGAGTCGTTCTCCAGGTTTCTTACACTTGCAATCATTTTGTTCTGTGTCCAGTTTTGTAGTATTTTATAGTCAGTTAAGTTTTATACAAGATCTTGGGTGATTGCTTCAAAATTTCAAAGAATTAAATCAACTGCTTTCTCGAGAAGGTACTGTGGCTTTTGCTGTAATAACGTGCTGTGCTTGACCTTTATTTTTTTTTAAAAGCTTTTTAGTATTTTCCTGGAACTTTTACTACTGCTTTGTAATGAGCAATTACAATGACTAATGTGAATGAGCAGTTCTGCGCATTAGTCAAAGCACAAGTAAAATAGTGTTTATCTAAAATTCTTGACTTCTTATGAAGTTGTTTAGCTGTTTGTCCAGTTATGGCTTTTCTCTGGTTCTGATTGAGTATCTTTACTAGTTGCTGGATTCACTGCACAGTCTTCTGTTTTTGTCTAATATTTCCATTCCTCCCATTCACTTCAGTGGGATTGCCAGAAGTAGCAGTTCCTTCTGTTGATGAGCTCCTGATTGACTGACTTCCATAGAAAACGGTTTCCACACCTCTCATAAGTACCGTAGCATAAGTAAAACTGTTTTTTTTAATCAACACTTGAGTAACTTAAGTACTTAAGTGTTTAAATAGCATTGTTGTACTTTAATGCCATCCAATTTTGAATATTTAAGTAGAAGTAATTATTGCATTTCATTCTGTTGGAGGATTATTTTTTTGGCTCAGGACTTAGGGATCTCTAGGGTATGTATTTTTATGACTGTGAAATCTCTGCAATATAATTTAGCCTGGTACATTGATTGTTATCTTAGAGCACAGTAAAATTGGTAATAGTACTCTTGGCAAGGAGAGTAACCTTTAAGAAAGTATTTAATGTGGTACCCTGATTTGAGGTGAATGGTGGAATTTGTTAGTAAGCCAAGCAAAGTGCACAATTTCATAAGCATAATGTGATGTACTTGCAATCATAGTTTGAAATAAAACCCTGAGTGCACTACAATTCCAGCGGACTAATTAAAGCGATATAAGGTAAATTTTCTGAGAATTAGGGGGTGACTGGAAACTGTTGATGTCATGTACATCAGTCATTAACGGTGTGTAAAGTGTCAATAAATTTCTCAAATGTAAGTATTCCAGGGATATATTCCATTGCATAGATTTACAGTGTAACATAGTTATGATAATACATCAACTGGATGCATGCTGGGTGCTTGATAACTGCTGTGCATTCTGCAATAGGTCTTAAATACTCCATTGCAGCCTGAACACCATGTGCCAATGGTACGTAGTCTGTACCTTTTCTGCTTTGATCCTTTGACTTCAAGCATGCCTAATCTGTATGCAATACCTTTCTGTATGCTTACCTTGATATGGGGAAATTGCTGCATCTCCGTAGTTTGATGCCAGTGAATGTATTCCAAAGTAATTTTTAAATACAGTAACTGTATAGCAAGAGTTAAGATTTGTGACATACAAAAGTCAGCTGTTTAAGGGGTGGTTTTTCCATTGCTTTATTTTTATTATACAGCTTGAAAGAAATTTTGGAAGTAAGAATGCCCTGTTTCATTTACTTAATTTAAGGTATGCTGCTACTTCTGTTATGCAATTAATTTATGTAAACTAAAAATCCTAAAAGGAAATGGACAGAAATTAATTTGATACTGACTCTCAAAAACAGTCAAAGGAGGAAAAAAAAAGTTTCTTAAGTATCAGAGAATGTTTTGTAGGTCATGGCTAGCTGATGTGATTAAATTTTGATATCATCAGTGTGGTCTGTCTTGTAAAACAAAAATAATTTCCATGTATGCTTGGATATTTTTGTAATAGAACTGACAGGCTGCCCCACGTTCATTTTATAAGTAGGACCTGATTATAGGATTAGTGTTCCTGGAGCTGAAGAGTAAGATATAGAACCTTTGACTGAAGAAAGATGTTTCAGGATGTGTGAAGGAAGACTTTTGATGACTGCAGATCTTAACTCTAGGGCACGTTAGATCAGTTTCTAGTGAATTCAAACAATCTCCTATTCCCATACTCATTAGACTTTTGAATTTTCTAGTATTAAAGGGCAATGATCAGATTGAGTTATAATCTGATTACAGGTTAAAATGTAGTAACCACTGTCATGACTAGAAAGTCATTTGAAGGTTTTTGAATTCTTAGACTGCAATCAGGTCATAGTCCTCAATCTTTATAATCTTTTTAAATATTACCATGAGATTTGGGAGTTTAAATTCTTTTGGCATTACAAATGTAATGAGAATCACAAAGCTGTGGAAATTGTCGACATTGAGTAGGACTGGCGTGTACAGAGACTAGAAAGCATGTGTAAATGAAGCTTGGGCTGGAATAAGGATTGAATGCAAAAAAGCTGCAATTCTCAGCAAGAAGCGTCTGAAAATTGACTCGCTTTGCATATGTACTGTAGAGCTTGCTGGAAAGAATTGGCTGGGTTCACTGGAGACCCCGCTTTAAGTTATGTCCTGTCCTTCCCATCTTTCTTCCTCTCTCTGCCTTGGATCCCAAGTGACCTTAGAAATTTGGGGGCAAAAGATGTAAGCAAGGTAGATGCAGCAACAGTGTAAAAGATGTGATTACCAAGATATGGTTACTCAAGTATTGAATGAAATTAGGGTATGATCCATACTGCAAAAGCATTTAATGTGCTGGGCATTTCTAGGGGAAATACTCCTAGATGTATTTTTTTTTTTTAAGAGTGTGTGTATATATATATATATATACACAAAAAAAAAATCACCACCTTTGTCTTATTTTTGACAATGACATATATTTAATTTGGAAAATACTCCGTAAGAGGACCACCTTGATTTACTAAAGATGCAATTTTTTTAATTTCTAAGGAATGTATTCATGGGATTGAGTGCTGTAAATAAGTTGTCTCAAATACATGGCATTGGCAAGGTAGCTGTGCCTTTCTCTTGGGCTGCATTATGACAATACAATTTTAGTAAGGTTAGACAATGTCTAATGGCGAGACCTACTTTTGCATTATTCTCTGTAACCTTGGGCTGATCACCTCTCCCCTAACTGTATTTTCTACATTTCTTTCTTACAAAGATGTTTCAGAGCTTTTCAGAGATGAAGTGCTGTGTAATTGCTATGTATCATCATTGTATAATGTATTTGACATAATTAATGTATGCCATCTGTTTGTTACTTGTCTCATTTCTTTCTTCAAAATAAGGAATACATTGCGTCTCCCCTTGCAGTCATGAATATATACATCATATTGAATATTTATTTGCTCATGTGTAAATCACCTTGAGCATTGCAGAATGATGAAATATTGCTGGTTCTATAGTATTCATTAAATTCTACATTATCATTTAGACTCCAAATTAAGAAAGTGTTTTGATTCCTCTTTCTGTTTACTTAATAGGTTTCACTGGAAAACTGTGTTGAGGTTGGGCGAATTGCCAACACATACAATCTCACAGAAGTGGATAAATATGTTAATAATTTCATCCTGAAGAACTTCCCTGCATTATTAAGTACTGGTGAATTTGTGAAACTCCCCTTTGAACGTCTTGCCTTTGTGCTTTCAAGTAATAGCCTTAAGCACTGCACTGAACTTGAACTCTTCAAGGCGGCTTGTCGCTGGCTACGGTATGAGGAGCCTCGGATGGAGTTCGCTGCAAAGCTAATGAAGAACATCAGGTTTCCACTGATGACGCCCCAGGATCTTATTAACTATGTTCAAACAGTGGACTTCATGAGAACTGACAATACCTGTGTAAACTTGCTTTTGGAAGCTAGCAATTACCAAATGATGCCATACATGCAACCGGTTATGCAGTCGGAGAGAACTGCCATTCGGTCGGACAGTACTCACTTGGTGACGTTGGGGGGAGTGCTGAGGCAGCAACTGGTTGTCAGCAAGGAGTTACGGATGTATGACGAAAAGGCCCACGAATGGAAATCCTTAGCTCCCATGGATGCACCAAGGTACCAGCATGGCATCGCCGTGATCGGAAATTTTCTTTACGTAGTTGGGGGCCAGAGCAATTACGACACGAAAGGAAAGACAGCGGTTGACACGGTCTTTAGGTTTGATCCTCGCTACAACAAGTGGATGCAAGTCGCATCTTTAAATGAGAAGCGCACCTTCTTCCACCTAAGTGCCCTCAAAGGACATTTGTATGCAGTCGGTGGTCGAAATGCAGCGGGTGAGCTAGGTGAGTGCTTCTCCTGAAGCATGGCTTCTTGCCTTGCTTCTTAGGCCTTGAAATACTGGGCAGCCCTATGAATGGGTGGAGAGGAAACAAGTTGAAGTTGTTGGCATGCAGCTTCTTTCTGGAAATACTCCAAATGCATAGAGAAATTTGTCTGGACACTATTAGTAGTTAATTTTAGAAGGGCTTCCACAAAAAAATTTCCAAATATGTGTACCTTATGTATTGATGCATAATATGCAATGTCTTCACCTTTATCATCAAACATGGAGTGTGTGTCTACCTACATAAGCATGCATGTGTGTATACATAGAAATGCAACCATATACAAAAAAAATTATTACTTAAGCTGAGAAACCAAACACACTCTTTTCACTCTTAAAGGACACATGACTTTCTAACTGAAACTTACTGTTGAGTCAGTGTTGCATTTTAAAAGATGCAAATTGTCTGGAATAGTCATTTTGAAATGCTAGGGGTTTGTGTGTGTATATTGTTTGGTTTTTTTTTAAAGGTGGGCTGATGACTGAGTGATTTGTTTCACAGATCAGTGAGATTCAGATCTCCTGACATTCTGGACTTTTTAATTACCAGAAGTGTTATATTTTGCCTGTGATCTTGTGACTATGCAGTTAACTTATTTATACAAGTGACCCTGTCCCACTGCCTCTTTTTTTTTCCCTCCTTGCAAATGACGATTCACTTTACTTGCCCAAAAAAAGAAAAAGAAAATCAATGTCAGGGAAATAAGATGGTTGGGAACAAAGAATAAATACATGGTAATTTTTAATTTAACAAAATTCTATAGATGATGGCCTGTATTAATCCACTGCATTTTCCAAAGTCATAGTGGTCAAAGCCATTTGCAGTCAAGTCTGGGAGTGTACACTCTGTACATTTGTCTGTGCTTTAAAATTGAAATGTTACACTGATTATGCTTGGAATTTTAGCATAATATTATATCTAAATCAGATGTAACATTTCATTATTTTGTTTGCTGCTATCAGCCCAATACTTAACGGTGTCTTGTTGAGTCTTTGTGGCAATACCTCTTGCTCCTGAGATTTGCTTTTTAGAAATGCACTGATATCTTTGAGTCCAGTGAGAAACATGTTTAACTGAAACAATACAAAACCTAATTTATGCTGCAGCACCTGTGATCATTTTTTTTTTTTAATTAATGCATCTCAGTCATTCACGTATACACTTTGTTTAATGATCAAGTCACAGACTTTCTTAGGAAGCACATAGTGCATTGCTTCCACTACACAAAACTGGGCTGGTTTTGCTGGAAGTTTAAAATCCATACTACTGTTTGATGAGATGTTAGGGGAGACCTTATAGCCCTCTACAACTGCCTGACAGGAGGGGGGAGTGTGGAGGGGGTTGGTCTCTTCTCCCAGGTAATGGGTGATAGGATGAGGGGAAATGGCCTCAGGTTGTACCAGGGGAAGTTTAGATTGGATATTAGGAAAAATTTCTTCACTGAAAGGGTTGCCAAGCACTGGGATGGGCTGCCCAGGAAAGTGGTCGAGTCCCCATCCCTGGAGGTATTTAAAAGCCAGGTAGATGAGGTGCTTAGGGACATGGCTTAGTGGTGGGATGGCAGGGTTAGGTTAAGGGTTGGACTTGATGATCTTAAAGGTCTTTTCCAACCTAAACAATTCTATGATTCTATGAAATGAGACGTTTAAAAATGCCTCGTTTCCAAAAAACATGGGAAACTGTTTTGCAATAGCTTGTTTTCCCTAGACAGCCATTTTCTGATGCAGATCCCGAGGTTTTCAGAGTTTTTCTTACATGTCACTTTATCTACCTGAAAATACATTCTAAAAGCAAGCTTAATACCCTGTAAAAGACCAAATGTACAAACTAACGTGTATTGATCTTTATCTTGAGTATCAGAAAACCTGACCTTCATTGAGCTATTTTCTAATGGTATGAATTAATAGCAGATAATCAGATTGCTGTCCTTGTGTACTGTACAGTCTGAACAGAGTAGGGTTATAAGAATGTCAGTGAAAAAATTGCAAGTCCAACAAAATCAATATGAAATAATATTGTCGCTAAGCCAGTGCAATCTGTGTGTACAGCAGGCTAAATTTAAGCTCAGTGTTTTTCTTAAATTAGATCAAGCAGTATTGTTCTGCTGACCTCGAGTCTTCTGCAGCTTTAATTAACATACAAAATCTATCACCTGTCTAAAATTCTTCTGTAAAGATATCATTAAAATGCTGCAGCGATTTCCACACAGGCCTGAAAAATGTCATTGGATCATTCTACAGGAAGAGCACTCTATAAATGCTAAATATTTTATCTGTCTGATGCTTTGATTTGGGGCTTCAGTTTCTTTTCTTGTTAATTGTGAGGCAAGTCACTTTTCATTTTCATGTTTCTTTCATAAACCCTGACAGCTGAAAGATGAAATCCAGCTTAAACTTCCCTTTCTCTTCGGATGAGAGAGACTCTCAAGCTTTTCATAGAAGAGAAGGTCAAATGTGTGTTGGACAGGTATTAAAGAAGTTGCCCTTGGGTTCAAACTAATTTCAATCTGTTGTTAGAGAAGAAAAATTCCCAAAACCTGAATTCAGCTTTCCGGAAGATCAGCTCTTATGGAAAAGGGCCAAGGGTTTAAAGTTACTAAAATGAATTTTTTTTTTTTTTTTTCTCCTGACGTTCACTGGAATAAAAATTATACTTTTTTGAGGCTCTCTGTCAAGCCTTCCCAGAACAGTTTTCAAATGTTTAATCTTCTGAGAACTTTGTAAATACCACTTTCTACCTCAGTATCGTATGCTTTAGCAGTAATAAACAGCTACTGTTTTAACAGTGCATGCCACTGCAAAAAGTTTGGTTCATTGGTAATGACAGATGAATCTGTATGTATGTGGTACATGCATTGGAATATATGGCAAACGTATCTTTGAAACATACTGAATTATGAAATTATAATTCAGGTTTTTCAACCCTGTGACAATTTAGGGCTGTACAAAAGTATGAACCACTCCTAGAAGGATTGTGCATAACGCTGGTTGGTTCCTTTTAAATGTCAAAGCAGGCACCTACCAAAGATATTCCCAGAAGGCAGGGAGAACAGCGCTCTGGCACGAGGAGACCAGCCTGGAGAAGTCAGTTATACAAAAGGCAAGACTTTTTGGAAAAGGAGACGAAGGGAAAACCAGGTGTGGTTCACAGAGATACTCATGGAGCAGAGCTCATCGGCAATTTCCAGTGGTGCTGTTGTGCAGAGCACTGGATACTGTTTTCTCTTCTCAGACAAGTAGATTTTCGTAGCTCTTTTTTTGAAAGAGTTCAGTTGTGGTGCTTGATTATGATGGTAGAAGCTGTGCCTTTAAGTATTAGAAAACTTGTGCAGTCAGGTACTTTCCAGATACTTCAGGCTCTGCTGTTAATAGGCTTGAGTGGAGTTTTTTATATATGGGCTTTTCCTAAGCACTTTAGGATATGTTGGGTTGTGAATAAACCACAGATTCATTGATACCTTCATCATTGTGCTGCAATAAAGGCAGAAAGAGAAGACTTCTAGTCCAGGGCAGGACAGTGGTGGTGTTCTGACCCCGTGCCCAACAAATGGGAAGGCATTTATTTTCCATGTGCCCTCTGTGTGATGCTTAACCCTCAATTCAAACAACTTCTCGTTTATGTAAAAACTTCTCCTGTGAGTCTATATAATATATATATTTTAAATATTGCTGGATAAGAAGAAAAACATGTGTCATTACCCAGCTGGGCTGTTTGCTGTCTTTGTCGTACTGTGCATATCAAACCTAAGTGAGAACTGGAGGACCTCTTGCATAGGAGCTTATGAGTGCACCCTCAGTAAGTTTGCAGATGACACCAAATTGGGCAGGAGTGTGGATCTGCATGACGGGAGGAAGGCTCTGCAGAGGGATCTGGACAGGCTGGATCCATGGGCTGAGGCCAACTGTATGAGGTTCAACAAGGCCAAGTGCCGGGTCCTGCACTTGGTCACAGGACTTGCCGGGTCACAACCACCCCATGCAATGCTACAGGCTTGGGGAAGAGTGGCTGGAGACCTGCCTGGAGGAAAAGTGGGGGGAGGGCTGTAGGTCAACAGCTGGCTGAGTATGAGCCAAGAGTGTGTCCAGGTGGCCAAGAGGGCCAACAGCATCCAATATTCCTATCAGGAATAGTGTGGCCAGCAGGAGTAGGGCAGTGATCGTGCCCCTGTACTTGGCACTTGGTGAGGCAGTGTTCAGTTTTGGGCCCCTCACTCCAAGAAGGACATTGAGGGGCTGGAGCATGTCCAGAGAAGGGCAACCAAGCTGGTGAGGGGTCTGGAGCCCAAGGCTGATGGGGAGCGGCTGAGGGACCTGGGGGTGTTCAGCCTGGAGAAGAGGAGGCTGAGGGGAGACCTTATCGCTCCCTACAACTGCCTGACAGGAGGGGGGAGTGAGGTGGGGGTTGGTCTCTGCTCCCAAGTAACAGGTGATAGGACGAGGGGAAATGGCCTCAAGTTGCGCTAGGGCAGGTTTAGGTTGGACATTAGGAACAATTTCTTCACCGAAAGGGTTGTTAAGCATTGGAGCGAGCTGCCCAGGGAAGTGGTAGAGTCCCCATCCCTGGAGGTATTTAAAAGCCAGGTAGATGAGGTGCTTAGGGACATGGCTTAGTGGTGGGATGGCAGGGTTAGGTTAAGGGTTGGACTTGATGATCTTAAAGGTCTTTTCCAGCCTAAACAATTCTGTGATTATTCTGAAGTGGCTTCTTGCTATGCTAGGGACAAAATTACTCAGACTCTGTTTAGTTTAACCAAGTCAGCTTTGAGTTCTACAGAAGCAAGCTGTATTATAGAAATAATATAGCAAAATGAAGATCCTGGGTTTTGGGACACCACACACAGTTGCTAAGTGCTGCTGTAATAAACCTCCAGACCCATCAGAAGTTACTGACAGAGAAGTGGTAAATATCTGTATACTCCTCAAACAGTCGCAGATGGCACTATAAAATGAGTGCAGACTGAGCATCCCTTGGGACTGCCAAAGCTTTGTGTCTTTTCGAGATCGCTTAATTCTATTAAAATGAGGCCTGTCTTTCCTGGATTATGGTAATGAACAGATCAGAAGTTCCACTGTTAAACATAAATAAAGCCTGATTTGAATCATTCATGCTGTTGGGAGAATGAATCCATCAGTCTCATGCAACGTAGAATATATACTTCAGCTTAGTAAAAGCAGTTCTTTTGAGTGTTTTGTGAACAATGCTCTGTCTGGAGATGATGTATAAAATATCCTGATGCGTCTTTTAAATTAACAGGCACCTTTAATAGCTGAAAATTTTTATATTTTTTTTTTTTCCTTTCCAGTGCAAAGGGAGATCTTGTTGAGAGAGAAGTGGAATGACCTTGCAAGGAAACAGGGGACCAACTGTGCAGAACAACCAAACAGAACAGTAGGGTGGTTTTCAGCTGGGAAATAATTAGCTTTAGTTTAGAGCACAGTAGATTTGAGATTTGAGTTGGAATGATTTGTCTGAAATACTGTCAAACAGTACTTCAGTGCCAGTGGTGATGTTTGAGAGAATTTTGAAGCCACATCAGTAAGTGAGGGATCTTGGGATCAACAGCGTCCTTCCTCAGATAACTCGTGTCTTTACAATGTGGCGATAGTGATGGCAGTGACGTACCCCAATTTCTGCGTGTTTTATCATCTCTTGCTAAAGTGATCTTTTGGCTATGGTTTCTCTCTCAAATGCAATCCATAGTGCAGAGTGAGATAAACAGTTACCCAGCGCTGGATGCCGTGTCGATCGGGTTGCCACTGGCTTTGCGATTGTTCTGTGCATACCCTGCTCTTCCTGTCCTTAGAGTGTATCAGAAATTTAAGTTCCTCATCTCAGCAGGGTGGAAGCACTATGGGAAAGAGGATGCCTTTTGTGAAAGCAAGTGGAATGATGATTATGGCGCAGCATAGCAGCGAACAGCAGGTCGGAAGGGTCTGCTGTCAGGGTAGAACTGGGACAGCTATAATTACTTGCACGTCAAGTCTGTTTTTCTCTGTTCTTGAAATTTCTGCACATCTTTGTTTTCTTCTCATTGCTAAATAGAGCGTAGTAGAAAGAAGCTTTCCTTTTTAGAAAAGAATATCGGAATGGATGAATACATTTGTACAGGAAGGAACATGGGTTTATTTGGGGTTTGGAGAAAGACTGCATGTGGTGTCAGGATGGCAGTACACAAAAATGCAACTCAGATTTAATTTTAGGTGTAATTTGTGGAATCAGTTCTTGGTGCCTATACCTCTATTTGGGCAAGAGGCTGCCTCCAGCATTCACTGGCTTTATGGCTGTGTAAGTCTGTGATGGATATAGAATCTGCAGGATATCAAATGGGAAAAATACTAACATTTAAGAAGAGATTTTTGACTTAATTAAAAAATAATTAAGCCTGACTTTAAAAATTTTCATTGTAGAAGAATGCTTGAATGCCTTCTTGTACCTTTCCTTATGCAGACTTTTATCTAGCTGTATGTGTGTGTCAAGTGAAAGGCAGCGTGAGGCTCATTTCATAGAAACATAGAATCGTTTAGGTTGGAAAAGACCTTTAAGATCATCAAGTCCAACCGTTACCCTAACCCTGCCATTATTTCAAATGGCTGAGGTAGGAAATGTGGTAACGAGAAGGCTAGGCTGCAGGAAAAGTGTTTAGTGAAGGACTGATCTCTTAGAGTAAACTTGGGACCTTGCCCATATTGGGCAGGTTTTTTTAAATCACAGATTTGGCATGCCAACAGGAGTGCATAGACACACTTCAGTTACTTTGCATATTTTAAAAAATTTTTGTCCATCTTACAAAGCCCTGAGATGGCTGGCATAACTGGGATTCCATGTGCAAGGGTGCTCTTACAAAACCAGAAGCATTTCAGGCTTTCATTACTATTTTTAAATGGTTTCAAGAATATGAAATTAATCATTTCATACCTGTGAATCAAGGTATATAATTTGTTTTGAAAGAAACAGGAATTTAGTGTGTTTTGCCTTATATCATAAACTTAATGTTCTGGACCAGCACTTTTCTGTATTTCTTAAATTTAAATCTCAGCTCCTGGTTGGGGAAAAGCTGAAAGAAATCCAGGGTGCTGTAACAATTTAGCAATTCTTGTGTGCAATATATTCTTTTTATTTTGTATTTTTTTTTATTTTTAACCTTAGATGATGCTGAACTGGTTGTCAAACAGTATTCCTGACACTGGAACTCAAAGCTTCTATTCTGAGCCTGTCTACTTGAGATGCTAATTGCATGGAATTACAAAATATCATCCTGTTTTGCAACAATAAGGAGATTGTGTTTTACAGCAGCTAAAAGATAATTCAAAAGGTCACTGTAGTGTGCTCTTTGCTAAATTTTTCCATGACTAGGGATTTTTTGGTGGTAGTCTGAGACCATAGCTATACCTTACTCTTCCAAAATGCTCCAAAGGTGTTTTTTTTTAAAAGATAAATTAGGAGTTAGGGTGAGGTACCTTACAGTCGCTGTATGAGTGTTACTGATTGATGTACTTTACTGGCCTGGCCAGTACTGCTAATTCTGCAGGTTTTTACTAACACTAATTAGTTTCTGTCTTTCAAACAGCAAGTTTCTCGGCTTCTGAATTTTTTTCTCTTAGTTGATGTGTAATACTGGACTGCAAGTCACCATAGAGCTGGCTCAGATTTTCTACCCTTGGTTGAAGAAAAAGCTTGTTCTACAGCAAGTAAAATGCCAGTTTCAAAGACAGATTCAATCTTGTACACATAGTTCATAAACATCTCTTCAGAGGTTAAGCATCGTATAACAAGCATTAGAATCTGATTCTTAATTGTTTAAAATGAGATTTAATTTGTCTTTAAGGTAACACAATTATTGATAATTGCTTTGTGCATTGTAAGGTCACTATATTACAGGGTTTTTCAGGATCTCTTGCCCCCCTGCCAATCTCTACAGCTTGCTCAGATCCGTTATTAAATCTGTTTCCTATTTATATTCTCTGTGCTTATTGCATAGCCCTTTTCCTGCAAGCCCACATCTCTTCCATCCCACTTTGAAGAGAGGTTTCCTTCTTGAAAGTGCTTTCTGCAAGGACATCTGGGCTCTGAGTTTCTTTTTAACGTTAGTACTAACCTCTGCATTTTCTGATTTGATAAATCCCTTGATCATTTTAACATTCCAGTTCACAAAGAAAACTGCACCAATGGACCTGGGTATCGACACAGGCGCTGCTTCTCTCCATTCGACATTCAGTGATGCTTAATCTTGTGGGTTTTTTAAAGCTTGGCTTTTGTAAACTGTTTGTATTAGTGACTTGCATGTGCTGTGCTGTATGTCACTGTGCAAGTACTTAATAAAACATTGCAAGACAATAGAAGTTAGTCAACAGTTGCTGCCCCCTTTTGAGGGCACAGGACCATTTCAGTGCAAAATGTCAAGAAGGAAATCTAGCCTGATTTCCTGCATGGGTGGGATGTTGCTGAAGACATGGGTCTGTTCTCGTTGCCAGATGTATTGATCCTCTGAGATAGGTTTTAAGTTTATTCCCTATCTCTCTACAGCAGACGCTGAAGAGAGTTGTACAAGAGGAGAGGGTAGAAGAGTGGAATTCACCCAGCTTCGTTGCCGTTTTCTCTGATGTGGCACGGCTGTACCTCCGGCAGGGTTCATGAGCCGGGGCAGGTTGTGTGTCAAGCAGGAA
>NW_009259323.1:373597-405323 GCF_000687185.1 Egretta garzetta
CAGGAATGGGAATGTGACAAGTGGAAGGCATGAATGCAAGAGGGTTTTTTCTTCTTTTTTGTTCCTCTGGGACAAAGCTTTAGGATTTTCTGTATTGTGTCTCAACATAATGCTCAATAATTCCCTTGACAGTTCCTCAGCTGAACAACATTTCTCATTGATACTTCCTCTGTTTATGAATATATTACTGCCACCGTGACTGTACTCAGAACCAAACTGCCATGCTAGCTTCAACATTTTTATATTCTCATTTCTTTTAAACAGCCACTGTGGAATGTTACAATCCCAGAATGAATGAATGGAGCTATGTCGCAAAAATGAATGAACCCCACTATGGTCATGCTGGAACCGTGTATGGGGGATTAATGTATATTTCAGGTAAATAATTCCTATGATCATATAATCTCTATGAAAAGATTACTTATCTAACTTTTCCTATTTCAGTGGGAGACAATAAAAAGTAGTCTCTGGGTGCCGTTGGTTTGCTGTGGTATAAGCAGTTGATGCAACTTCATATGAGGTCAGTCAAATAGCATATATACTGCAGAGTCTGAGAAAATAATTTAAGATAATATCATGCATTTACATAGTAAATGACAGCTCTGAATTACAAAGCAGTTACTGTAACTCTCAGAATGCTTTTTTTTTTCTGTGGCAACATGACATATATAACATCACATATACATTTAAATAGCCATAACCATTAAACATTGTCTTTAATACACTTTGGAAAGCATTGGAAATTTTAATACTTTGAAGAAGAACATCTGTCTTGATTGAGCTATTGGAACGGGATAAATTTTCAGGTTAATCGAAATATACGAATGATGTCTGTACTTTCACTGGTCTTTCATTTGTAATATGCTCACTTAGCTTATTGTTTCACTCCATTTTTTTTTTTCCAAACTGGGGGCAATAGGTTTTCTGAAAATCTGGTATCTGCTCAGTTTTTAAAGACGACTCAATCTGTCTGTCAGTGATCTCTACAGAGATCACAGACCTATGCATGTTCTCCTACTGCAATTTTAAAGGATGTCCTCTAAGAACGAAGCTGAAATTCAGGGCAGGAGGTGGGACAAGGTAGCTTAGCTGTAAAGAGCTGGTAGGGAGATGCACTGGAGCAGATTGATCCTCGGGATTCCCCTAGGAGGGATTTTTTTAAAAACTTGTCATAAGGAACAGCTGCTTATTTTTCTATGAGCAAGTCCATTAAGCTAGCTTCTAATCACTGTGCTGCTATTTGTACTTTTGTGCCTGTTCACTTGTTTTACTGCAGGTGGCACATGTATATGCTCCCTGCTGTGGTTTTTTTCATGCAGATGCTGTGTATTTCCCACAGATTTTTCTTTTCCTCCTGTCTTCTTGGATATCCCTGCAAGTCTAAACACTTAGGGGGCTGAAAATGTGAAAATTGGTTCCTTTATCACTAAAGCCTCTTCTTTCTGACAGGCTTCCAAGCGCTGCCACTAATGTGACTGTCATTAAGTATCAGGGATGGACAGTCCTATTTTTTCTGTATTTAATTCTTACTGTCCAACGGAAGAATTAAGTTCTTTCTTGCATAACGCCTGTAGACACTATGCCATCTCTGTCCGCCAGTAATCCAAGCGTGATAATCCAGTGTTGAATGGTTAACCCAGCGGGAGGCTGTTCAGCAGCAGTGTGTTCTCTGCATATTTTTAGCACCTCAAATATGGTTGCATTATGGTCTTAAACCACAGCTAATAAGCCTACGGTGTCTGAAATTGGTGTGACTGCTTTCTGACCTGCCTAGTGACCTTGCGGAAAGGTGGGGCATTTCATCCACCGATGGAGAAATCATCCTGTGGTTTCCTCTGAAGCCTCTCCAACTGCTTTTGCAGGGAATGGTGGAGAAGGTAAACAGAGAGAGAACCACAGGCATCTATTAACAGTAGAATACTTGAAATCTGTGTGTCCTCTATCTCTGTCTTTGGTTCAAGTTGATGGAAAAAGTTTTCTGAAGAAAATTCTGCTATGTAATAGGACCACTTAAAACAAAAATTCAAAGTCTCAAAATTTGAAAGGGAAATGGATTCCTTTTTTCTTGATGGCGAGAAACAGAACTAGCAAACTGAACAAATGTAAGCAAAGAAATGATTTTGCCAGAATGAAACATAAGTAACAATTTCTTGTTCTTTCAGTCTGCCAGTATCTTATGTAATGAAGTACTGTGTAAGTCATGGCTTCTTTCCATATTCAGATTTAAAGGAACAAGGTACATTAAAAACGTCATTTGAAATGGAGCATGTACGTGGTAATCTAATCTAAGCATATGTGAAAAGTTTTAGCGAAGGCTGAATTCATTCACGAAAATGTATGTTTCTGCTATTTATTGCTTATTAGGGTGAGCATTGCTCTAACATGTATTTTATTTCTCTAGGGGGAATTACCCATGATACTTTCCAAAAGGAACTTATGTGTTTTGACCCCGACACAGACAAATGGACTCAGAAAGCTCCGATGACGACAGTGAGAGGTCTGCATTGCATGTGTACTGTGGGAGACAAGCTATATGTTATTGGTGGAAATCACTTTAGAGGAACGAGTGATTATGATGATGTTCTAAGCTGTGAATATTACTCACCAACTCTAGACCAGTGGACTCCAATTGCTGCCATGTTACGCGGGCAAAGTGATGTTGGGGTTGCTGTCTTTGAAAATAAAATCTATGTTGTTGGAGGATATTCTTGGAATAATCGGTGCATGGTGGAAATAGTTCAGAAATATGATCCGGAAAAAGATGAGTGGCATAAAGTATTTGACCTTCCAGAATCACTTGGTGGCATTCGAGCCTGCACTCTTACTGTTTTCCCACCGGAGGACAATACAGGGTCACCGTCTAGAGAATCTCCTCTTTCAGCACCTTAGAAACATCCCTTGACTTATGATGTTGTAGTAACACCTTTGCACTGCATCATGGAGTCTGTTATTTTTCTTCAGTAGTTTCTGTTAGGCTTAGCCTACAGCATTTCATACAATTACTGGAAAAAAAAAAAAGACTTTGACATTACTTGTGCTGTTTGTTTGGCCTAGAATGTTTGTCAAGTGGTTAACAAAAAAGATGTACTCGCCCGAGCCAAATGTTTAACAAATGAGAAGATATTGTCTATAAAATGGATGAACTAGGTATGTTATTAATGTTGTGTGTTGGGTGTGAGGTACCTTGTAGCTTACATTTGGAAGCCCAATGAGTCAAATTTGAAGACTTTGTATTGAACATGTTCTTTCACTAAATTTCATAATTGAAATCCTTTTTCCTTTCATTTTTGACTGCCGATTACAAGGGGAGGTAGACCACATCAATGTGAACTATGACAGAAGGTTGCCAAGGGGCCTGAGCTACCTCCCTGTTTTCACAGAGTATTTTTGACATATCTGTTTACCCACCTGACGTGGTGGGTGCTTTCAGAGCATATGAAGTTTCTTAGGCAGAGGGGAGAAACAAAATAATTTTAAAATTAGCACTATACAGGAAGCGGACCTTGTAGAGGCCGGGAGTTTTTTTATAACATATATCAAGTGTTTTTCCTGAGTCAGTTAAGTGATGCCTCAAACGAAAGATTTAAAATGTTTGGGTTTTTTAATTTGGGTTTTTTCGGGAATTGGCTCCCGCTTGCATGGGAGCACACACTATTAACAAATGGCAATTCAGTGCAGTTGTATATTCTGCTGTACGCCTGTACTGAATATAGGTAGATAAGGGCTAGAAACATTAACTTAAGCCACAGAATTTGACCAAATTGTTCCATCAGATCAAATTTAGTCTAACTTTTTTCTCCTTTGCTGTTGAGATAACTTGCATAATGTGTTCTCTGTATAGTCTCAGTTAATAAGGTTATTTAGCACAAAGTGCAGCTTCAGCGAGAGAGCTGCTTTTGCTCAGTGAACTTGGACTACCACATTTTACCTTCTTTTGTTCAATAAAACTTTTAACTGCAGTTATTCAGTCTAAGCTACCTCATTAATGTATTTGGTTTTCTTCCTCTGCCTCACTGTCTCCAGGATACGCATTACGTATATCTGTGTGGGTAGATTAATTTGCTAGGAAACCAATGCAGAAGTGATCATGAATGGGTATTTTTTGACCTACTTTTAAGAAACTATTTTGGCCTGATGTGTTCATTTTGTTGTTAAGGACTGACAAAAGATTTTTTTTTTTTTTTTTTTTCCCCCTTGGAGAACTACTGTTTATGTGTGCAGCCATGCAAATTTACTGAAATCTTTACCTGCTCCAAAATAACAGCGTGCTGCTGACAAATTGCAGCTCTCAGGGCTTATAGAAACCTAATGCCATCGTGCTTGTTCTGAACTTCACGTTTTATGTTACAAGTGGTTTTGCTAATGAACGTAGTCAGAGGTGCATCGTCTGGGGAAAACTGTTTAAATCAGTCAGCTTGTTTTATTGTGCTACCTATTACCAATAACCATGTACAGTTTAATAGACTCTTGTTGGGAATATCCTATTTGTATTTTGTGCCTGCTTGATGCATCGAGCAGCAGTATTACTATGGTGTCAATTTTGGAAGTACTGATATTTATTCTTTATGCAGTTTACTAGTAATGATCACTACTAAAATGTATGTGTAAGCTGTAGGTTTTATAGTTGTTTTGGTTAAAATTAAACCCCAATCTTCCACTTTTTTTTTTGAATAATAATCTTAACTCTGCCTAGCTGTGTGAGGTTGTTACAGGTGTTAATAGCGGCACCAGCAGATACTCTTGGAAAGCAGCCAGTCAAGATGAATTGACTCATCACCTTAAGAATAATCTTCTAATGCTGTGCAAAGCACCAGATAGGAAAATGTTGCTCTGTCATTTAAGTGTGTGTCAGTCATTTAAGTGTCGCATGCTACTCATTTTTTTTCCAGCTCAGAGACCAGATTTTAGAGCCTGCTTGAGTTTAAATCCCCTGAAATCCATATTCCATTTCTATTTTATTAATTAAACTAAAAACTAGTTGAAGTAGTTGCAACTCCCTTTGGATAATGTAAATACAACCTGCTGCCTGCATGCTGGGGGTGAGGAGATGCACTGTTTAAAAGTGGGTATCTTCACTGCTACTCTGCGTTTGAAGGAGCTTAGGGTCAGTTCTAACCATTACGAGACTGTTAGAAGTCTGTGTCTAAGCCTTGAGAATAGCCCAGGAGTGTATGGCCACAGTGTAGAGATTTATTTTTTTTATTGAGTCATTATCTATTCCACTTAAAGTGAAAGAATTCTTTCTGAACGTCAATTTGTCATCAGTGTTGGACATAGCTTAGTGGATTAAATGTAGTGCTTCAATCAAATTAATCTTTGAGGTATTTTCTTATATCTCCCTCTGGATTAAAGTGTTCATAATGACATTAGTTAACATCTACTCACCGGGATTGAAAAGTAAACATCAATGATTTTCCAAAAACTGCAAACTCTTCTTCTGTAATGCAATGTAAAATGACTTGATGCTCATTGCATCTTTTTAACTGTAGCATAATAAACCCTTTCCATCTCTGAATCCACAGCTGGAGGTGTATGTACAGATACAGCAGATACTCGGTCTCCATTTTCAGTAAGGCTGCTTTTCTGAAGAGTAAGCCTGCCATAGTATCTAGAGGCAGCAGCATCCAGATGATAAGCAGTCACCTCTATTTTCATAAATCTTGAATGCTTTCATTTTTGCAGTTATAGTACCTAAATTAGAAAACCATCTGGAAGAAAAGCAATTAGTAGATGTTTGACCTGAATGCGAATGAGACTACATTAGTCTGCTAGCAGGGAGAGCCACTGGAGCTGCCTGCCCTGATGGCAGACCCGCACTGCAATCTTGGAATTCATGTGGACTTTGCTTTTTTTGGTGCCTGACTAGCAGCAAATGCCCAAAGTGTTCACTTTCATATACAACTTGTCAAAAGGCCCGGCTGATACCCCTGCAAAGGAACCCTTTGAATGACTCCAGACACCTGGGATGCCATTTCCCTTGTTCTGTGCTTTGAAATAGGACAAGAACAACGGGGAGGAAAACCTGGGAAAACCCAGATTATTTGAAGTTTCTTTGCCCTCTTCATAACAAAGAGCTGATCATCTGCAGATGTCCAGTTTTCCGTGCTCCCCTTTCCCTTAGAAAGTTGAGAGTCTGGCCCAGGGACAGCAATTCGTGGCAGGACTCATCCTATCCTGGGGTGTTTGCAGCCTTGGCTTTCTTGGGATGATGGAGTTGTTGTGAAGGGGAGAGATCCGGAGCAGTAGGAGGCAGCTGATGCCGGACCTGTGCCTCTAGGCTTCCCTGTGCTAAAGAATCACATCGAGTCTTAACCTGTTCCCAGGACAAAAATGAGTTGTTTCTCATATCAATGCTATTTTTAAATTGCCCATTCTGTTTCTGAGGGGGGAATCTTTAAGGAGCAACATTTTAGTAACAGTCGGAAGCTCACACCAATAGTCTGATTCTTTAGTGGAATAATGGAAATCTTGGATTAGGGCAGTTTGCATACAGATAAATAAAATTCTCCCCAAAGGCTTACAGTCTTAATCTGATGGGCTGGTTGGACATCAGGAAATAATTTGATGCCACAGCAATGAGTGCAATACAAATGTGTGGAGCAGTTTATAGCCAAAGCACTTTTTTTTTTTTTTTTGTGCAAAGTTCACTCTACCTACTAGAACTGTTGTTACTTCTTAACTCACCCTCCAGCTGGTAATTACCTCATCTTTGCATTGGTGTCTGACTCTGCTGGTTGCTGGTTTTTTTAATTCTTCCGTTTTGTAGCCGACATCTTTGTTACTTCCTCTACTCCTAATCAGAATCGAGAAAGCTGAAGCTTTTCTGGTGGCATGGTCCTCACTTCAAGGGACAAACCAGCCCGCTGCTGGTGTGTAACGTACTCTTGAGAAATGGAATCGTAATTCAGCTTGTGCATACTTGGAAATACAACCTAGTAAAGGGTTGAAGGAGTAACGTGTGTCCCATTGCCTCCTGGCCTGCACCTTAGCTGGCGTTTTAGGCTGTACGTAGAGAGAGGGTGCCCAGAGATCTGGAGGCTGAGTCAAGCTCTCACGTTCACTTTACGCTTTCCATGCTCTGGGAAAGTGTTCTCTACTGGCACAGCATATGCAGCTTCTCAGAATTTTTTTTTTTTTTTTGGATTTTAGTTAAAATGTGAATGATTGTTCTTTGTACACAGATGTGGTCAGGAAAAAAGTCCTAAAATGCAGAGTTATATATATATGTATTTTGCTTAATGATAAAGTTTGTGATCCAGTAAGTATTGCAGGATCTATTCGGCTGTGAAAAGGTGATCACAGTTTTGAGAATAAGCTAGGGAATTAGGGTGACTTCACTGACTGGCACTGGTTTGCATATTCTTGTTGCCAGTCTCTTACATATCATTAAATGAAGGTCTTTTCTCAGTCTGTAGGCTCTATCTTTTGAAGGCCAGCTCTGTTGGACCTGCCGATTACCTCTGCTGGGGAAAACATGGTGGGATTTGTTCCACAATGTATCTTACTCGGTAAAACAGCATGGCTAGTTTTTTTTCAGGAATTCCGGCATCGGTGATACACAGGAGTCCTCCAGAGTTATTTAATGACCAGGTGGTTTGTAGAAGATGCAGCCCAGATAGCCTGGGAGTGGTGCTACAGCAGGAGCCTGCATGGTTGATGTTCCAGAAGGGATGATCTGGAACGGGGATTGCCACCTCCTCCATGTATTGATTTGGCTCTTAAAGACTGGGGTTTTTTCCCCATCTTTGGGAGTGTTTATTGCTGCTGTTTGGGTTTGTCACTCTTTATTCATGAAATGAGTAATGCCTCTCTGAATTTGTGGTGGGAGCGGTGAGCTGGTTCTTTCTGAGCTATGTGCTGTTGGGCTATCCACGTATTCATGAAAGTTTTCTATTCAGGGCTCTGTTTCCTAAGTGTTTAGAAGAATTCTGTTTGCAATGTGAAAAGATCTCGGATGAAAATGTGTTTGGGACTGGAAACACACAAAGCTAGTAAATTTGCAGAGTAAAATTATAATTCTAGGCAGGAAAAAAAAAAGCCTCTTTTGGAGTGTGTTGGCATGCTTCAGAGGTTCATTTGAACATTGAGCTCCCACAGACTGTCTGGAGCAATTATTTTTTTTTAAATAATTTATAGTTGAGTTAAGTGAACCAGAGCTCAGCTGTTCGTACCTGCTTGGCCTCTTGGCTGGCCTGTCGCCGTGTGGGCGTTAGGTGTTCTCCCTGAGACCACAGCATTCTGCACTGGCGGGGGTCTGTTTTCTCTGGGCAAGGGTAAAAACACCTCTCCTGTGTTCTGTACTGCCTGTTGATTGAGTTCCAAAAATAAATCTGAGCTTTGATTCTTATATCTGAAGTACATTGTGGCTCTGGCCTGCTAAAGATCACGTGGAGCTGTGGAATGAGCCCAGACCATGGCTTTCACATCTCATTTCGCACCAGCCCCTTGCTGCCCTGCAAAAAAATATTCCCAAACCCAGATAAATTCTGTGTGCAGGAGGCAAATCTCTTAAGACTGACATCAAATTTTAGTTACCCTGGCGTCTACAGGCCACCAGAATCTCCTCATTCTCTTTTCAAGCAGGATTGTGTACCAGAGCTGCTGAGTCGTCTGGAGGGGGGTAGATACTGTAACCTTGGGGTGCAATACTTCTTCCTTAGCCCTTGCTTCTGCCCTTTTCTTTTTTCCGTGCCCATGTGGAAGTTGCAGGAGGGGGATTCAGGGCTTGGTCAGGCTTTCCAGACCTCAGTAGAGAGCAAGCTCGTGTCCTCTGTCTGCACATCACTGTGGGAAAAAGAACTGTAGGAACTCTTCAGATTTTAAACATCAATCACAGAACAGTATCAATTACTTTAACATGTGTTCCCCATATCCAGTGTTGTTCCAAAATACTTGGCCTCTGTTGCATTAACAACTTTGCCTTTACCTCCCTTGTTTGACATCATTGTAAAAAAAAAAAAATTCTTGGTTTCTTTTCCACTTGTTTTTCATTGCTTGTAACCTTTTCTTAGAAGTATGGAAATAATTTTCCTTAGCATGTTTTATGCACTGAAATAAACACACCGCTGATCACCTGAGTCCCCTCCCCACGTTTCTTACGCAGTGCCTGCCAGCATATCCATATTTGTAGCCAAACCTTTGACAGCTGTCAATAACTATTACAAAGTCCTATAACTCCTGCTAATGGGCACAGGCTCCTGTGCTGCATCGTTAGGTATGGAAAAGAGGGGTCATCCCTTTTCTTAACAGTGGAATAAATCTGAAAAAATAACTTGATCTGAAGAGCAGACCTGAGCTGGATCAGACATTTGCATGCAGATTATTTAGGCTTGTGCTTGTTAACTTCACTTTTGAGTATTTTACTCTCGGATACATTTTTGCAAGTAAGTGCCTGTGTAGCCTTTTTTATTCAGAGGGTGTATTCCTTGCTAATCAGTGGGTAGAGCACTGGCTTGTGAGGTTTGCTCAGCCTCTGCCTGCAAGGCTCCCTTTCTGCCCGCAGAGATGCTCTCCCAGCTTCAAAGGAACAGCCTTGTGTAACTCAAGAACCTGCACCAGGGACAGGAGACGTGAACTTGGATGGAAAATGAAAGCAACTTCCTAATTGCAGTTAAGAAAGAAAAGTCAACGTCTCAGTTTGAAAGCCCATGTTTCTAGAAAGGGGAGGGAGCGTTGCTGTCCCTTAGGCATGTTTTGTCAGGAGTTCAGGATATTAACAGTGAAAGGACTGTTGCTGTAAATAAAGACAATTAAATAAATCCCTCAGTCTGTCCCCAAAACAGTGACAGATTGCTTCTGCTGACATGCCACGCTGTTAGCATTCGACTGTGTGTGTATGGGATGTCTGAAGCGCTCCTATGTAACAAATGCCTCGCTTTGCTGCTGCAATCACGAGTGATGCCCACGAGGCCGGGTGTATTCTTTATAGGCAGTTCTGAATAATGTTTTAAAATTATGTAGAATATTAGAGGATATACGTTTGTTTGGGTTTTTTTTGAAAACCATTTTTAATGCCATTTTCTGTATCTTAACTATTACAGCATTATTGCTTTTATTTGAAGCCAGCAAAGGCAACACGAAATGTCAGGTTTTGGTTCATCATTCAGGTTTGTGGCATTGCTGCTGCCTTTTGCTCTGGCTGTGGCTTTTCACTGTAGAGATCTAAGGAGGGGATGTTTCTTCCTGTGGCAAGAAGAAACAAAGAAAAGGAAACGTCAGATGCCAGCCAGATTATAGTGTGTGCTGTCAGCACCTCTGCAATTTGGGACAATTTTAAGATTTACAATCCTGTCAAATTTATCTTGTTTAATAACCCAGGGGGTTTCCATTTGGCCTGCAGTGCCACAGTGCTGGGAACGGGAAAAAAAAAAAAAAATCAAATGTCTTTGCATTACTCCCCACGCTGTGGCTTTTGTCGTGTGCTGTGGAATAACAACGCGCGCTCGTCTGCACCGAGGCCGCGAGCCTCGAATCCCATTTCAGTGCACCTGGCGGGGGACGGGTCCGCTCCCCGCGGTGAGAGCGGCTGCCCAAAGCCGAGGGCCATCGCGTGGCCACCGCTGCCCCAGCCGGTGGGGACTGGGCCCCTCTGAGCAGGGGTGAGCAGGGCGCTCAGCCTGGCTCCTGTGCAGGCAGCGGAGCCCTGAAAATATCTTTGTCCAAGAGCGTGGAAGAAGGATGGTTTTTTTTTTTTTTTTTAATCTTTGATTGTTCATGGGAATGATTTTAATCTTGGCTGTCCAAAGCGTAGAGCAAAGCTGAGCTGCAATGATCGCGTGCAGAGGTCACTGTAAGAGGATGGCTACATGAGACCACTCAGTTTTAGCACTTGTCAGCCACTGATTTTGGAGAGGGTCGGGGTAGTTGTTGTTTCCCCCCTCTTCCCCCCCCATTTTCTGCTTAGTCCTTAAATATTTCTCACACATTCTGTCTCTTATTCTAGGCAGGTTGGGTCATGCAGAGGCCAAGCAGTTAGGAACCTGACTGTGGCCTCCTTGTGTCACCAAGCATGTGTCCTGTCCTTAGTGATGCTGATGAGCGAAAAGCCCTGTTTGTTCTCCCCCTTCTTTCTTCCTCCCCAAAGAAAACCCACCCTATCTGTAAATGTACATTTGCATTGGTCCAGGCATTAGATCTGGGAGTTTTAAAAGATGTTGCACGTTCTACATCTCCTTATTTTTGCTGTCTATTCCAAATTAAGATGAATTTTTTTTAGTCTTCCGTTAACACCATGTGTCACGAGAAACCATGCCATTCAATAAACAGCTGCATCTTGCAGCTTAGGGTTACTCCAGAAAATGTACTACTTAAGGAATCACATTTAATTTTCCTCTTCCATATTTATACACTTATAAATGTGGACTTTCTGGAATTTAGATAACTTGATAGAGATGACGTGTGCCATATGGTTGCTGGGACAACTTCCAGCTTCATTAACAGTCCACTGGCTGAAGGGAAATAGCAGTTACTATTTTGAGCAATATAAAATCAGCCTATCAATTAGGAAAGTTAAAAATTACAGGAGTTTCTTTTTACAGAAGCCCCTGCTCTGAGTCTTCTCCTCCTCCCTGTGCCCCACACAGAGCTGACTTTGCAGTATCAAGCCATTAACACTGTTTGCCTTACTACTCAGCCATTGGAAATGGCTTAAAATTAAGCAAAGGAACACTCAATGTGCAAGATGCAAATAGGAAAGTTAATAGGCAAAAGACACCTCTATATTACTAAATCGTACTGGCATGATGTTCACAGAGTTGAGGGAGGGATCTTCTGCAAGAGCCCCGAATGTTGGTGCTGGTGGGCAAAAGCAGTGCCCTGGGAGCACGAGCAGCACGGATCTTCGGTGGTACGTGACCACCCCACTGTGTCTCTCCAGCTTCGCAGGAACAAGCACCGCTTTTGAGGAGAGCAGGACGAGAGTCTTAGAGGGGGCACCCTTGGCCCTGCCTGGCCATGAGCTGTGTTCAGGGACTGGGTCTTGGTAGGAGGGTGTGATGCATCTTTATTTTCCTAATTCTCCTGTTTGCTAAAGAAAGACCTTTCTCTTTCCTGTTCCTTTTCTAAGTCACCTGGAAAGTCTGTGTTCCCTTATGCGTGAAATGGGAGCAGATAATTTAGCACACTCTTCTGGTGCTGGTTATCATTTAAGGTTTGAAGTATGTGTTTTCTCTGACTGTTTATTGATATTATTTATTACTTTTTTTCTGAAAAGCCCTAACTTCTTGTGATCTGCCTGAAGGTAGACGATGGGTCAGGTTCAGAGCTTTTTGATGTCAACAGCGAAAACTACGCTGTCGGGTAGCTGTATTGACTGCACACAGAAGGTATAGGAGAACCTCCTGAGGAAGCACTGGTTGTTTTATGAAAACAGGGCTTGAACTGCTGCAAGTAACTGGGCTCGTTGCAGGAGTAACTGATTGAAAGTCTGTTATGGTACAGATTAAAAGTCCAAGGAGGTACAAGCTGCTCCTCTTGGCTCTGAACCATCCCTGTTCAGGCGTGGGAGGCGGCTGCAACCCGGCTGGGTTGCTGTGCTGAAATAGGACATGGGGCGAGAGGGCTTCCCCATCTTCCAGGTGAGTTACTGTTTAAAAAAATGTGGTGGCATCTCAGACAGCTGCGTTCTGAGCCAAGAGATGCTTGCCAAAATGCTGCGCATCTCTGCTGTGTGATAGGAACCATCAGCCCCTGAAGGTACCTGTGCTGCTCTTGCAGAAGGTGGTATGCCCGTTGCTCAACTGTCGGTGTCTACTCACCAAGTGATGACTTTATCCATGTGGTTTGACAGTCTTCAGTACAATTACTCACCCAGACCGGTACGTACAACAGTCTGACCAGGCCTGTGACCTCGCTGGCAGATCCTGGACAGTATGTTTTTGGATGCATTACACAGGTACGAATATTGGATAGCTCTGTGTGCCTTTCGAGACTGCAGAGTAATGTTTTGGAAGGGCCCAGTCAAAAGACTGCAAAGTGGCAGCTTCACTGGATGTATTACTTGGGGGTTTTGTTTGAGAAGCCGAAGCACGCGATGTTAAGACTCTAGCAAGGGACACCCCAGGTATCTGAATTTACTACTGCTCGAGATACTCATTTGGGTTTATTAGGTGATTTCTTTGCTTTTCCTCTTCTTCCTGGTCCCTAACCCTTTGCTTGGAAAATACACAGATGACTTCATGTCTGACAACTCGGAATATTGGAGGGGAGTGTTTCCCCACAGGCACCTCTGCTCCTGCCGATTGGACCAGTTGTGGCGCTTGGCAGCGCCTGTGCACGGGCTCCTGTTACCATAGTGCTGCGGAGGTGGCATCAAGGAGGAGGTCACCAGTGCACAAGCTGAACTGCAATAATTATTTTAGGAACTTTGCTAACGACAGTGGAACTGAGCTGAAAATGTTCTTGTCTGACAGAGTCGAGCACAGAAAGCCACTTGCTTTTTCTCTATAATCTGACAGGAACTGGGTCTGCTCCGAAATGCAGTCAGTTTTGAGACCTAACCTTGCCTGGAATTGCAGGGGTTAATGCCCAGCTCTACTTTCAGATGAAAACTTCAAGGTACCTTGAAGCGTGCAGGGCAGCTGGCAGTCCCATGGTGTGTCTTCTGCTGCGCTGCCTGCTCTGGATTGAGGCTGTCTTGTCTTGCTAATCACATCACATCTGTCAGCTGTCTGGGGCTAGAAACAAACTGTAAACAAGCTGTCAAGGTGGAGTGGGATGAATTGTTTAAAAAAAAAAAAAAAAAGGGAAAAAATCAAACCACCTTGAATGGCTAAATAAAAACTGGAGGGGCTAAATAGCAGCTAAATGTTCTTTCTTCTGTTTTTAGTATTTGTTCCATCACAGATGATGGATGATGGTTTATACATCAACATTTGGTTGTAAAAACGTGCAAATATATGGCAGTTTCAGCCCTGCTCCTTGTTGCCTGTAGGAAGTGCTTTACCCCTTCTCAGCAAGCTCCTGCTTGTGCTTTCCATCATTAAGGCCCTGGAAAGAGGTGCAGTAGTTCAGTGGCAACTTGTTCTTAGAAACTACAATCCCACCAGGCATTTCGCCCCCAACATTTGTCGTGTTTAGACCTTTCAAATTGTCTGGTTATTTTTGTGCTTCATTGACCAGGTTTGCATAATAGGACGACTCTGGTAATATAATCACAGGCAATATAGGAGAAAATACATTCTGTAGGCACACAAGAAAGCTTTACAGTTTACTTATTCAGTAAAAGTAACTTTGGTTACTAATTAAAAGTAGCTTTGGTTAATTATTAGAGTATCTTATCACCAGTAATTGTGTGTTCAAAGCTGAATGAAGTGATAAACAAGAAGGATGTAACAGGGGAGCTGGTTTCCCTTGGTTGAAAAAGATGCAGTGTTAAATGCTCAGATGCAACGTTTAATGTTCTTTTAAGGTCCGTTTTCCTTCCAGCTCCAGTGAATGGTGAGGAACAATGTGAAATGTTTGCGTGTGGGTCACAGATCAGATTTATGGATCTTGATGAAAAGCTATTTCAAGTAATTTTGGGCTCAGAAAAAAAATCTGGAGCGTATTCCTAGCATTACCACAGGCACAGGGTGGTGCAAGTTTTGTTTGTGGCTGTCATCAAGCAGTGAGGGAGCTCTTTTTACCAAAATGATGTGAAAAATTACTGGTGAAATGAGTTTTATGAAAGCTACAGTGATTTTTAAAGCAATTTTAGTAAAAATACTGCTTACCTTTCAGCCTGTTTGTTAGGTTCTTAGGGTTTTGCTGCTTAAAGGTGGTGGAGGCCAGGGAAGCGCTCAGGCCCTTTTGCAAGGCTGCCCGGTACCCGGGAGCTTTGGCACCCTCCTGGGGCACAGCTTTCCTCCAGACCAGGGAGCATCTTGCCTGCAGCCGGGCTCGGCCTCGTCTCTCACAGCCTTGGTTCCTGTTTGTGAGAGGGGCCGGATTCAGCACTCGCCTGCCCCGCGGTTTTGGGCTTCCTCCGTTGTTCCTGGCTGCTCCTCGCTCAGCTGCGCTATTTGAGTGCGTGATCTCCAAACTAGATGCCTTCTGGAGAACATGAGAATTACTTGGGTCACTCATTTTCTCAATATAGAAGCTAAATGAAGCAAAGAAGGCAAACGAGCTCTTGTGTGCAAAGTGGTATTTGCTGCCTAACCGGATCCCCAGAGGGTCCCACTGCCAGGCAAAATCTGTAAATCTGAGGGTTTTTTTTTTAATTATTTTATTTTTATACCCACCTCCAAGAGTTGCCGTGTATTTCAAAAAGCATCATTACATTTATTTGCAGATGGGCAGTCTTTATGACAATAAAAATAAACCTGTGGGTGTGATTGTTTTTGTCTTCCTGATGCTATTTTGCAAGGTTGAGGACCTCTGAGAGGTGCCATGAAGGGATTGAAAGGACATAGCTGTGGGCACGATGCACGGTCTGGGCCCAGTGAGGTGTATGGTCCAAGTTATATGTGCACAAGTTTATTGCTGGCTTTTGCATGTAGTGGTTTGGAGGTTTTTTTCCTGTTCTATTCTCGCAAGAAAATAACTGATTGCTTTGACTGTTTTTACCACTCAGAAAGGCGTAAAGCTGTCGTTTAGTTTCTTTGATGTATTTTCCATATATATTAGTCTGTGCTGTTGTATTAGATAAGACTAACCAGGATTTGCTAATGAGAATTACTGTATTCCCAGAGACAAACCAAGAGTATTTTTAGCAAGAGGATAGACTAACGAGACCACCAAGGGGATACGTGGTCACATTAAATATTGCTATTTAATATACAGACATTTTGCAAAGGATTAGAAATTGTAAATCCAGTGCTTTTTCCAAGTAGCATAAGTATCACTTTGAAATTATATTTAATTGTCACTCTAGACTTGCATGTCATTTAGTGTGTCTGGCCATGCTGTTAGTGACTTACGTCAGGGAAACCCTGCTGTGCCCTGACAATACACAAACCTCCAGACAGTCCCTCTCCATCCTTCTCTCAGGACAGTCTGTTGTTTGGGAAGAAAGGCTTGGCATAAAGGAAAATAAACTTTAGCTGTACTGATAGAGAGTGGGTGGGGGGTGGAAAAAGGCTATTTCAGCTTGTAGAAGAGTACTCGAGGCAAGACCATCAGGTCTTGGGATACCTGGATAGGTCTGATGGTCTGCGGCCCCTTGAGCTCTGGTTCCAGCCTACCTTAGAGAAGATCCTGAAGGTGCCATTGTAAAAAGGAGCCTGCTTTGAGGCTTGGAGGTCTCTGGGAAAGACTGGCAATGGGGATTAAAATACTTTCTTTAAAATAATTAAACCCAGAGGTTTAGCAGTAACTGCAAAATGGGTTAATTCCCAATTGGAGTTGCCTCTTACTGAGTGTCTGATGGCATGAGAGCTGACACACAGAGCTCCTGCCGAACTGCACTAAATGAACTCCTGATGGCTTTTCTGCTCCAGGAGGATTAAAGTTGCCTTCCCCAAATTAAAGCTGCCTTTTTCATGTAAGGAGCGCAGCAGCAAAGCTCACTGGCATGGTGAGCAAACTGATCAGATGACTCATTGCCCTCGTTCATGGAAACGATCCTTGAGGGCTGGCTGCAAATGCTAAGTGATGACAAGTGCACCCACCTGAAGCAAAAGGACCACCAGAGCATGTTGCTGAGCATGCCAGAGGGTGAGAGCTCAGGATCACAGCTGGTCCCTGGGGAGGAAAAGCTTTGCCCTCCAAGACCCCTGTCCTGGGGGGAAGATGCTTCAATTAAAGCTGGCCCCCAGGGCAGGTAGTTTTTCCAGCTCTCATCACTCATCTTGGTGCATAACACCTATGAGTGAGCAGGGGAATTGCTGCTGGCCAACACACGGCTGGCTCAGTAACTGGGCTCTGTGGCAGCGGCACCTGCCCAGCAAACATCTGCAGCTGCAGCAGCCCGGTGTCTGTCTGGGGGGGCCTCATCCTGCACCTGCTCGCACTGGGGCATCTCCAGCAGTGGCACCGTGTCCCTGAGCTCATGTGTGCGGCGAGGTCCCTGCGCAGGGTGAGCCCTGCGTGCGTATCCCCGACGGCGGCAGGGACTGTGAACATGCATGAGCAGAAAACCCTCTTCCTTGCGTGCAGGGGAAGAGCCCAGGTTGGTACCCGGTTCTCTGCACGGATTTTTAGCTGTTCAAGACGGGATATGTGTCGCTGTGCTCTCTGGGCCCTGCTGCTCATCTTGCCCTGAGCTTTCCCCGTGTTACAGCTGCTGTCCCCTCCTGCTGGGGGAGGTTTCCCTTCTCCGGGCAGCAGCTTGCAGGAACCTGGGGGCCATTTACCCTGCACTGAGGCCGTGCGGGCATCGCTTTGGCAGGGGCTGGCGAAGCCCCACAGCTCCTTCCTGCGCTGGGAAGGAAGGCACCTCAGCAAAAGGGGGTGCTCCCAGCAGGATTGGCGCCTGGCAGGTTGTGCCCATGTGGGAGAGAGCGGCTCTTTCTGTGAGGGTTTTGTGAGCTGAGTGACCAAATGCGTAAGTCATTTTGGGAGCTGTAGCCATAAAGGAGAGCCCTGTCTGTGGGGAGCAAGAGCACCGGGGCTGGGAGAGAGAAGAAAACGGAGCCCCACCAGCATGGCACGCTCCAGGCAGCAATCTGCTGCAGCCGCCGTCGGGGCGTGCACAAGCAAAGGGAGCAAAGTCACCGGGAGAACAAGTTTTAAATAATGTCAGTACATTCTCGAGGTGAAAGTTTGCTTTACATAACTGCTGGTAAATACCAGCACTGTGATATTTCCTTCTGTCTGAACAGGCGTAGGCTGCTTCTCTGCAGCTGGTGACTTGGATGGAGCCTGGAGCAGCAGCAGAAAAAAAGGCACTGCCAAAGCTGTTCTTTGGGAAGCTCATGGATACACACTAAAACAAGAATATCCCAGCAAGTTGCGAGCTCAAGCCGTGCCTGTGGGATCTCCAGTGATCAGTCATCCATCCCCTTGTAGGGTTTTGCTAAGAAAATTTTTATTCCCCTTCTCCAGATGAGAAGACTCGTGAGAGGGCCAGCGTGAGCAGGGTCAGCGGCTGCCCACACTGGGAGAGCTGGCCTGGCTGCATGGCTCAGCAGAGGTGGGGACCACTGGGTCTGGCTGTGTGGGAAGGAAAATACAGGATATGCTAGAGGTCTAAAAAAGCGAAGGAAAAAGGAGGACGGTAACAGGAGTAAGGGAGTATTAAACAAAAGAGGAAGATGTGCAGGAGAAAAGGTGCTTTTGTATAACTCCAAGGGCATATGGGGTCCCGGGCACATCCGGCACCAGGCTCTCTTCCCCCCTCGGATGCTCCCCCTCTGGTATGACACCAGCTCCGAGATCACGCTTCGGAGGATCTCCATGGCCTGGGATTTCTGATCCATGTGTTGGCAGTGCTCGGGAGGACAACTGCTGTGCTTGGTGGGCACACAGTGGGCGGGCTGCATCTTCCCAGTGGTGGAACTGGGAGCAGAGCTGAGCCCTCTGGTCTCTTGCCCTCATTGTGAATCTCAGACCCCAGGTTGTAATGAGATTGTCATACAGAACAAAAAGTGGTATTAAAGAAAATTAATAAATGTCAAAATCCGTGTAAAAACCACATAGTTCTCATTACTCATATGCAGCGTGACACCCCCAGAATTGTAATTTCCAATTTTGTCTTCTCTGGCTGACCACAGATACAAATTCATTCAAAGAGCAAGGAAGGAATTAAGTGTTAATTTAACAAAAAGGAAAGGCTACGAAGGAATTAGATTAGATTCTTAAATTAAATATAAACCTGTAAAAAGGCTTTCTGAGTGTTCCCAGCCTCTCTCCTTGACAATTCTCTGCAGTAATAAAACAAAATGGTATCAAGTATCTGGCAAAGTGCTGAGGCACTACCCCCAAGCAGCAGGACAGAAGTGCGCTGATCCATATAATGCCTGTTTTTTGGGGGGTTTGGGGGTTTTTTTTGAATAAACTTGAAAATTTTGGTTTGCCTCCTTGATAGACCCAGAGCAGCTCAAGCTGGGGAGCAGCTGGAGCTGCTGGCAGCAGTAGGAGGGTTTGAGGCATGGCCTGGGCTGAACATCATCCTTCATTGTCCCTGAGGGCTATACTTAGCAGCAGGGTATTGAGGCTTGTGTATCAAACTTTAAAAAGCCCTTTCTCTAACGGAGCATCCGATTGTGCTCCGTAATTAAAGATCGCAGGTCCAGCCAGCTCTGCCTGTGCAGAGGGAGGCAGACCCCGTGCGCCGCTGCTCACTGCTCCCTTATCTTCCTGGCTTGGCAGAGGAGGCTTCAGAGACCTGTCACAACGGAGATAAGGACAGAAGCAAATGAAGATTTAGGAATTTCTTCTGAGACTTTTTCTCGGCAAAAAGAGGTTTTTAATCAGTTTTCAATTCTGCGGCAGCCAAAGGTCTTTAATTAGGTTTTACATCATTCTCCGGCATCGCTTTTCCTTTTCTGTGTTTAGCCCGCCGTGATTTGGGCTTCTTTAAGCAGATAAGAATTTACTGTCAGGGTATTGAGGCTTGTGTATCAAACTTTAAAAAGCCCTTTCTCTAACGGAGCATCCGATTGTGCTCCGTAATTAAAGATCGCAGGTCCAGCCAGCTCTGCCTGTGCAGAGGGAGGCAGACCCCGTGCGCCGCTGCTCACTGCTCCCTTATCTTCCTGGCTTGGCAGAGGAGGCTTCAGAGACCTGTCACAACGGAGATAAGGACAGAAGCAAATGAAGATTTAGGAATTTCTTCTGAGACTTTTTCTCGGCAAAAAGAGGTTTTTAATCAGTTTTCAATTCTGCGGCAGCCAAAGGTCTTTAATTAGGTTTTACATCATTCTCCGGCATCGCTTTTCCTTTTCTGTGTTTAGCCCACCGTGATTTGAGCTTCTTTAAGCAGATAAGAATTTACTGTTTGTCTTCCCTTCAAAAAAATCAAGGTGCTGAGTGATTTCTTGTAGATGCTAAATGGCAAATGAATTGTCGAAACTTAAGCCTGCTAAAGACAGTGCTTTAGTCTAATGCTGCTATATTTAGCTTGTCTGATAAAAGTAGGAGGCCTTTAATACTACATTTATTTTGAATTATTTTTTGTTTTCCTTGCATTATTTAGCTGGTGAACTGGCTTTAAAGTTTTCAGCTGGAACTGTTTTGGTTTTTTTAACTCATTTCCCAATTTTAAAAATCTTTAAAATAGCCTTACAAATACCGTGCCTTGCAGAGCTCTGCTGTGGCATTGACAGTTTACAGAGTTAGTTTTGGCAAACATAAAAAAAGTTTAAAGTATGCTTGTATAATCCTTAATCCCCCCCTTTTTTCTTTTTTTTGATGGAGCTCCTGCTCTGCAGAGCGGTAGCTGGGACCAGTGGGTGCTGGCTTGGGCCCAGGCAGGCGCATTGGTGAGCACCAAAGCCCCCTCCCTGCACTTTGGGCCTGGGGCAGCACGGCCTCCAGGAGGTGAGCCCTGACCAACACCTTCCAAAGTCAGTAAAGACGGTCCTTCTGTCTTCAGCAGATTTAGGGTCAGACCAAAAATGCATGGATACTCTGCTAGGAGTCCAGGTGCTGGATTATTACTCAAGTTTGGACAATAGATTTTTTTAAAAAACAGTCAAACAAGTGAGGAACCACACTGTCATTCGTCCCATCTGGCTGAATACGAAATAATTCTTGGGACTAAATTATTTCCTGGGTATTTCCATTAATTTAACTAGAATTACAAAGAGGGAATGCTGTTCTGCTATACTGCGTGTTGTCAGGAAAGAAACATTATCAGTGGATGGGGAGATTCATCTCTGTATACTGATTTACTATGTCCCCAAAAATGTTTTTATCCCCAAAATCTGTAGTAGCTTTGGAAGTTGCTCTCCCTGCTGTGTCCACATTTGCACATGGACGATGTGGTGATGTGTCTCAGCAGTGCAGTTGTTTTCAATCATGGTACAGCCAGAAAATGTGGCTGAAGGTGTGGGTGACGACGAGCCTGGAGGAGCTGCTCCGAGCAAAGGCTGGCTGGTCCTGGTGCATCACGCCCTGCTGGAGGGAGCATCGCTTGGCTTCAGCCGGAAGATGCAGCCCCAACCTGGGGGTGAAACTGCAGCTGCTAGCACCTCTCCAGCACCATGCACGGATGCTGCCGATGCCATTTTCCTCCCAGTGACCAGCAGTGCCATTTTGGTAATGCTTCCAGCCCCTGCAGCTTGCACAAAACCCTGGGCACCTTCAGACATGGGTCCTCTGCATTGTACCCCTGTCCCCTGTGTCTGTTCAGTTCCCAGCGGAGCAAAGCAGGAGGTTAATCCCAATTACAATAAGGGCTTATGGTAATAAATAAATGATAATACAAGGGCTTTATCCAGGGGAAGGGAAAAACCCAAACGTGTGGTGAAATCACATTAGTTCCACTATTTAAAATTACCATTATTATTCTGTCTGCATGGGAGAGGTTGCTAGTGTTGCTAGTAATTCCCATGAAGAAAGGCCTTTCCACATGCACCCGGGTACCACAGGCTCTGAAGGGAGATGCTGCTGCCGCCACTGGCTCATGGAATGGGACAGGCCTTGTGCTTTAACACCAATTGATCATTAGTTAGATAATAAGCTGCTGTTTGTTAGTCAACAGCCGTGGCTGTGCAGTTTGTTCCACCCTCTCTCAAGGGTCCTGTTCTCCATGCTCTCTGCTGGATTTTCTTTAAGGATGGCCCCTGTTCTGCGCAGCTGCCTGCCATACTGAAGAGCTCTGGGCAGCTGGGACAAGTTCCTCAAACGCCTCCCACTCTCTTTGACTTCTGTTGCTTGTTCTGAGGAGGAGGTCAGCTCCTACCAGGGCTCTTGGGGTGGGCTCAGTGCTCCCCAACAGCTTCATCACCGCCTCCGTGCTTTGCCTGTGTTTCAGCCCCCTGTTACCACTTAGGGGCTGCAGGGAGAATCAGCATTAAAATGGTTAAAAATGTGTGTTTGGCAAGGGAAAGGCTCTGGCAGACCCTGATTAGGCCACGTACACCATATTGTACGTACACTGTATTGTATGTACACAGTGTTGTACCGCACACCGCAGTGCAGCCTTGGGAAGGGCTGGTTGGTGACCAAAGTACTGTTGGTCTTCCTAGGGACTGCCCCTCTAAAACATGAAGGGATCAGTCTGGTGGGTAGAATTCCTTGGACAAAATTAGCAAACTGAGTGTCTTGGGAAGTCTGGGAGTTTTGCTTTCTATCCTGGGAAACATTTCTAGAGGAGCGGATGCTCAGCAAAATCTGTTGCTCAATGCTGACTCCACAGCTGAACCAAAATAGCAGTAATTTTTCCATAGATATTTATAAAAGCTTTTTTATGCTTAAAAATACTGTGGAAATACTTCTATTAATTTCTGTTTATGCACTGTCTTGTAATATTTTTTTTTTTCTTTTTGGCCTTTGAAAATCATGATATTTTCAATGTTTAAAAATTCAATGGAAAAGAGTGAAAAATGCCAGCTGTTTTTTTTTTTCCTGTGAAAACTGCAGTTTCTGATGAGCAAACATCCTCTACCAGACATGTGCTTCAATGAGAGGGCAGCTCTGTCTGCCCATGGAAGAGCCCAGGGCTGCCTCTGTGCCCAACCCCAGCAAGCTGCCACTTGGGATCCTGCTTAGGTCCATCAGCAGCCTTGCAGTTTGCAGAGATTGGTGTGATTTTGGATGCAAAAACATTGCTTCCCCTCAGCCAAGCACTGACTCTACCCTGGGGAAATCCAGCAGCGAGCAGGGTGCCCGTCCACCCCTCCCTGCACCCCCCGTGCTGCATCTGGGTTGCAGCGAGCTCCTGCCTGAGCTTTGGTCCTCCAACCTGGGGCTCAAGGGGGATCGGAGATGCTGCTGCTTTAATAATAAGCTGCTGTTTGTCTCAGCAGACACCGTCAGGTAAATGGAGTGCGAAAGCATAATGACTCTGGCATAAATGGGAGAGCATTAAAATTAATGCAGTTTGTTGATGTAATTGGTAGCTCATTAGGGTAGAGCGCTAAGCTTGCCTCACCGTAATGCTGTGGTCCAGAAGCTGCCCCAGCTGAGCCTTCCTGGTGCTGGGGTGGGACTGGCAGGCTCTGCCCTGGGTGCCCGTCCTGGCAGCTGCCTGTGTCACTGCTCCCGCTCGCCCCTCTGCCCTGACGGTCCCGGCTGAGCTGAGCAGATCCTGCAGACCTCTAAAGGTTTGGTGGGGCAGGTCACTACGAGGCCTCCTGGCTTGGTGTGGGAGTTGCTGTGACCCCCTGTATGGATTAAACCCTTTGCACCAGCTGAGACTTTGCTGGTGCTCCCTATGGGGCAGAGGCCTTGCAGACATAGGCTTCAGCAGTTGGCGTTATAAAACCCCTTTTTCCTCCACTGCTTAATTATTTAGACATGAATTTTTTTCCGGGAGGCAAATGGGAGCATCTCATACTCCATGTCCTGCACATCTCCTCGCAGAGAGGAGCTCAAACGCTGCCTGCGCCCCCAGGCAGCAGAGATGAGCCCGCGCCACAGCGACCTGCGCGGGTCTGGTTAGCGCGGCAGCAGCGTGGGCGATGAGCGGTAAGTCATGTGCACCGAAGGCACTTCAGCAGCAACACTGATGGCTCTTCAAGAGGGATGATTCTGGTGGAGTGGCTTTTGATTCATTCCTGGTCCAATACATGTCTCCTCTTCAGCATGGTGGTAGAAATTGCTTCATTATAAACTATTTCACAGCAGCAGACCTCAAAAGTTTCTGAATTAGAAGCAAATTGCACTGTTGATTACTTTTTTTTTTTTTTAAAGTTTTTTTTCAGATCTTGATTCTTTAGGAGATGAAACACGTTTCTTATTGCTTCCCTTCCCAGGGGTCTGGGGCAGTAATTACCAGCCTGATGCAGAGCAGAGGCGAGCCGTGCCTCTTTGCAGCGCACGCTGCTCTTTAGCTGTATTGGTCTTGGTATCACCACGTTTTCTCTAGCTCTCGGGCTGACCATTTCAAGGTTTAAAAAAAAACAGTGAAAGAAAACCCTGGTAGTACAGAGCTGGTTTACACAGGTTTGATGTTACATCTTCCTCTGTAAGACAGCTATTGCCTTGAACGTGAGCTGGGAATGTTCCTTCAGCTTCACAGCTGCTTCGTGGACCAGGATCCTTAATGGCCACGGGGAACAGGATCGTCATTGCTGATAATGTCCTTGCTCTGACAAGTCCCATTTCAGCACAGCCTGCTGACAACCCCCACGGAGCTGGCTCCTGCTGTTAATTCCCAACCGCTCCACCTCCGAGCAGTAACTCACACAGCGAGATCTCCCTGATGGGCACGCTCTGGATAGATGAGGACAAGTGTGTTTCCCCGATCCAGCGAGGTAGTTTTCTTATAAGGAATGATGTGCTATTGGTCGGGCATGGTTTCCCATGGATAAGAACACGTGGCATTTTATTCTGTTTTCCACTTGTTTTTATCCTGTCGCCTTACAGCTGGTTATTACATTCTGATAGAACAACAGAAATGCTGTCCCCCTAATTAGATTTATCACAAATGCCCAGCCTCCCAAGTATTGACAGTTAGCAAGTGTTCTTCAGATGGAGGTAATTGTCCAATATGGGAACATCGATAAAGCAATAGAGTGATTAACAAAACACCGAAAACGTATGGATAAGTGTGAAGCTGTCTGATCTGGGTCTTCTCAAAGCAAGGAAGCAAATAATAAGGTTAGTCAGAGGACAGATTCATCACCATCATGAAACCAAATTGTTTTTTACAGGATCGTGTGATTGGAAAGATTCTTGCAGACTGATCTGGCTGGAGGCCAATGAGATGTGATTGAAAGTGTTTGGGAGACTGCAGCTTCCTCGCTGCAGCCCGCAATAATTTGAGCAGGAAGGTTTAGTCAATACCCACGTACGTCTCCTGTTCAGATTGCCTGTAATTCATCTGCTCTCATATGTACATCTTTTCAAAGGCATTTTTTTTTGATTCTCTGCACTGTGATGGAGGAACGACAGAAAAATTATGCCTTACTAGCAGTTTGCATTGATTCTTGCACCTGAGAACTGTGGGGGTGATGGTGGGCTGTGCAGTGCAAGCACTGCTGCCCATGGGAGAGCAGTTTGGGTGGTTTGGTTGATGTGGTATTGGCCAGCATTAGGAAAAGGAAGGATAACAGGGAGGCCTGGGTTAACACTTCTCCCCGGATAAAGCTAACGACTGTATCTAAGTATCATGAAATTTCTCAGTCAGTCTTGTAATTTTGCCTTGTTATTAGCTACTTAGTGTGAAGCTTTACCAGGTACCCTGGGCCTCTGGAGTTGGGCTGAGAGCATCTCCCCTTAGACCATGTTACTTCCTTGCACCTCCGTGTTTCAAACATGTAGCTGGATCTAGCCACCCATCTCTGACCATTTCACATGTTTCAGTCCATTAGATTGCCTTGCTAACTTCCTGGCACAAACGAGACGTCTAAAGATGTGCAGCCCACGTGGTTTGTCTGATCCCAAGCTTTCCCACTCTGGAAAGCAAGGAGGCAATTTCTGCTATCAGCTAATTCTAGCTGTTGTTTCCGCCTTGTGTTGTTCCTTGGCAAATGCTAGAAAGTGGGTTGCTATTCTCTTAGGCTTCTGTTTGGAAGTATCAGTTCCATAACTAATTACGTATGAAATCAGACTGGTTTTTTAAACACTTTGAAGTTTTTACAAGCATGACATAGAGTAAGAATAGTACAGCAATAGACCAGTATTTCCCCTTACTTTGAAGTTACTAAACCCACATCTAATTACAAAGTGATTAAGACTGAGTCACCACAATTGTGTCTCTTCTGAACATAGTTTTCAAGCAGTATTAGTACTCTTAAATATAATACATCTCATAAATAGGAGTGCAGGAGCCATGAGCTTAGACTCTCCATGCAGTCTGAATTTTATGCTGAACTCCAAGTTGCCTTTCAGTGAGTGACAGCATTACATAAAACATCAAAGCTGTTCTGTGTGTTGCATGGAAAAAAGACCTACCTGCTTAAAAAAGCAAAATCAATGATGGAAGGCGCTGCTTAGTTGTCTGTTTCTACAACTTTTCCTAGTCTTTTTTTACTAATCATTTATTTATAAGTTGTAGGATTAATGCCTGAGCTGCTTTCAGATGAGGACCTGGGGATGCTCCAAGGTTAACAACCATATTTTTATTTTCATAGTCTTCTATTTCGGTTATTAAAAGCTATTGCATCCGTTGATAACAGTTACCCAGAACAACAGATAATTGAATAGGTTTAATGGAGCCTTGATTTTAAAATACTTGCTTTGAATGACAATGTGCAAAGTTAAATAAATGATGGATGAGCAAGATTAAATGGAACAGAACTCTAATCTGCCTTACATAATATAGGATACATTAATATAATTCTAAAATACCTGTAGCTAAAGGCTATGAATGTCATAGTCAAGGAGAACACGGATGCCACTAACAAATGTTATGTTCAGGGTCTGGGCACAGTTTTACGTAGAGCAGGAGGCCCTGTGCAAGCTGAGTTTGAAAGGCGAATGCCTGAACACATCTGTAGGAAGGCACGCGCTTCTTCTGACTTGACGGTAGCAGAAGCTCATGGAGGCGTGGGTTACTTTTGGGTTAACACCCAGGTCTTCTTGGGTCCATCTGGACTTTTGCTCTGCCCTCCAGTCCTCTGGGCACTCAGTATTACAGCAGTTGTGTCCCTTGTGACCGCCAGTTTTGGAAGATGGATGAGGTTTCTGCAGAAATCCTCAAATTATCCTTTTAAAGCCCTTCAGGTGTGAAGAGAGCAGCTGGGACAAGGTGCTCTTACGCCACTACCAATTTAAGCAAAGGCTCTCGCTGTCATTTTGGAAATGACACAAGGTTGGCGAAGCTGGCAGTGCTTCAAAACTATTTTAAAGGGGCACATGAAGGTCATTTAGGGATTTACAAATCTAACAAATGTTAGTTAAGGCTTCCTGCATGTGTAGAGGCCCGGTCAAGGGAAGGAGCCTGCTGAGCGCTGCTATCCTCCAACAAAGCCATTTGCAGTGCTGGCTGAAACGATGGACTTGTCCTGTGCGACTCTTACCTCAGGGAGGTACTTTTCCTCTGCTAGCTCTGTCAGAAGTTACGGTAGAAAAACAAGCAATCTCTTCATATCAAATTTATTCTTTCTAGCGTCGGACAGTGGACCAGCGCTTAGTAGGTACAAATTAAAGCAATTTGCAGAGTAACATGGGGTTAGAAAGGCGTTCCTGTTATCTAACAATCTGAAAGAAAATAGTATCAAAATAATAATATGGTTAATTAAAAAAGTCACAAGTCTGCCCTGATCTGATTATGCGCTGTTAAAAATCACAAAGGCACTGAGAAATTGAGTGCAGTTGCTTCTCAACATTTTTCAACAGAAACCCCCAAACAAGCGTGCAGTTAGGAGTGAAGCCAGAGGTGCTGGGGATGGAGGGCTTTAAAAAGGGAATGATATCACAAAGCAAAGCAACATCCTTGTTGTGATCTAAGCCCCAGGGGGAGGCCACGGCTGTGTGTGTTTGGAGCTGTGTTTGTCCAGGACGTGGAGATGCTGCTTGCGGGAACCCCGTGTCTTTGTCCTGACCCCCCAGGCTCTCCATGCGTCGCTCTGCAGGAGCATTGCGAGACTGGTGTGATCCAGGGATACAGCTGGACAAATGCTTTCTAGAAGTTTTGTCTTTTTTTTTAGCATTACCATTTTCAATAAGATTGATTTTAATCAGGAAAGCGACAATATCCTACATGCTCATCCTCCTGAGGCAGCTTTTCTCTGAGGCAAAACAGGGACATCCACGCTCGAATGCAGCCGGGGCTGTTTTTTTCAGACCACCTTGTTAAGGATTCAGTTCAGAGCCATATTGCTTCTGCACTGAGTCATCTGGATCAAGAAAAGGACTGTTTTCAGCCACCAGACTAGGATGATAAACAAGTCTCATCAGACATTTTTCAGGGTCATGGGTTAATAGGACTGTAAATCTAAGGGTAATTTCTCTGCAAGCCACAATGAAGTCATGGTTTTCGGCACAAAATGTCAGCTTTATTGTTCCAACATTATTTATCTGAGAAGAGCAGTTATAGGTAATTTGTGAATTGTGCAGAAACATGAACTCATGCATAATAATCTTAATGGAGCTTGTTTACATCTTCTTCTTGTGCATAATTAGCAAAACATATGATCCAAGTTGTTCTCCTCATTTAGAGCCCTGTTTTGGCTGGTCGACATAGCGGAGTTGGCGTTGCCAAGACCTATACTGGGTAATGTTTTCTGATAGATTTAGTGTGTGATATCTGTGCGCAGCAGTAGGATCTGTAAATTTATGACAAAAAGATCAAGGCTATCATAAACAGTAATATCTGCTGGAAACGAAAGGTGCGATTCCAGCGCTGGCGTTTCCTCCGTGCCATGCACAAGCGAGTGCCATCAGCTGCGTCTCACATAACGGCCTGACATTGAGTGACTGATTATATCACAGCCTTGAGATTGTGCCTTCTAATTAGATATGCAGAGTGAATAATTTGAGTTCAATTAAATGTTGCTGGCTGGACAACCAACAGCATAATGGATGTCTACACTAAATATTATTATTAAACCCTTTCATGTCCTTGGTTACTGACACTTGGGTACTGGAAGCTGGTCTTTTGGGTTGTTTTGGTTTTGGTTTTCTGTTGGTTCCCCCCCCATTTTGACATTATTTTACAGCATCCAGCTCAATTAAAAACAGCAGTAGATGTTATTTAACATCTTTCTACACAATTTACGGGAAAGCCAGCGCTGTTTATATCACTGTAGTTATTATACTAATTCTGAGGCTGATCCAATGTTTGTTGCTAATTAGGATTAGGTGAACTTTTACCTTTTTTGTTCCTGCTTTCAAGCCGGTTCTGACTCATGCAGGTGTAATAAGTTTCTGAGAAATTGTTTATGTAGCCTGCTCCAATGGGAGATAGATCTCAGCGAGTTACCTCTCCCCTATTCACTCTTCATCATGTTGTGATGTGTAATTTGCTTGCTAATTATGTTGTTTGCTCCCTTCTTGGATTTATGAAGCTCTTTTAACAGCAAAAATCAGTAGGATTGAATAACGTGGGTGGATGGGCTCTCCCAGAAAGCCCTGGTGAGTAACCTGCCCTGTCCAGGGCCATCCCTGGTGTAGATGCCACCTCCTCCTCAGCCCCCTCCGTACTCTCCCACCCCTCCTGCTGCATCCATGCTCCCCGGGCAGGGCTCTCCTGCTCCTGCCTTCCCTTCCTTGCCTGCTTCATGTGGGCAAGAGCTGGAGGCTGCCCCACCTGAGCAGCCGGCACAGAGCCCCTGCCTCCCACTGGGGATTTCAGCTCCATTTTGGCTTGCTGCAGTTTGATTTTCTTGGGATTTCCCTAGCCCCTGGTATAAAGGGTAGGAGGCAGAAGGAGTTTTGGGTGACATACATTTGCCTGTTATGAAAGTGCTGCTGGAAGGGAAAGATGTGACAGCAAGAGCCTACGCAGAGTAGATGAGGAGAGAGTGCGGCTGAAAGGAGGGAGATCAAACTTCACAGCACCAGGGCCACCCCTATCAGATCCCCAGGCTCAGTCAAGCCGGCTGCAGCCGATCCCTATCCTGGAGCTGGCAAGCATCTTTCGAGACAGAGCTGAGCCAGGGAATTGGAAACACTGAGTTATAGCTGCTCCATCTCCAGCTCAGCTGCTTCCTCACTACCTTCTCTGGTAACTTCTTTCATTTTAGCTGCTTTTCAGGGTATACTGTGGCAGCCTTTGGGTGAGAGCACCCTCCTTCTGAAGGGAAGGCAATGGTGCTTCTCCCTGGCACCCCTTTCTGTTTTCACCCTGCTCCAGGATTGCTCTCCCTTGACTTTGATGTTAGCATCTTCAAATAATGACTGCTCATTAGCACAGCAGAGCCAGACTTCAACTTTCCAAAATCAAACCCCTTTAATAGCTCTGCAGTGCATATGATCTGGCCAGAAGGTGTATCTGCTTGAGCTGGAGAGAACAGGTATGCCTCACACGCAGCAGCATCCCACGTGTATAGGCAGAGAAATTGCTTATCATGTCTTTCCTGCAAATGAGGTTCTTGCACGTAGCTGGTGAGCTCAGCACAGACTCTTTCTGAAACTGAGAGTCTCATCTGAAACCTGTCACTTCTGGAGCTTCCTGGTCCCACGGAGCCTTAGTGGTGCTGTGTTGAGGTACCTGCAGCACAGAGTGCTCCCATCTTGCAGCTCTGCTCCAGGTCCTGCTGGGAGCAGCTGTCCCAACCCCCTACATGGGCTCTGTAGCATCCTGCAGAGTCTGGATTTTTGGTACCATATTAGTTTCTAAAAAAACCCCAACAACCAACCACCCACCACCACCACCACATGCCACTAATTTAGTCTTTCAGATATAGGGCCAAGATTTTGCCAGTGAGGTGCAGTTCAGGTAGGGATGCTCCGAAATTATTGCATTATTACTGTTCATGGGGGTGGAATTTTGCTGTTTTGGTTCCTTGTGCTGCGGTTCAGTGGCACAGACCTTGTCCTGGATCACCTCCTCTTGGCCCATCTCTGCGACCTGCAACACGTGGGGCTGTCCCACTGCAGGCCCCCCCATGCCTATCCACCAGCTCTGCTTCCCCAGGTACCATTGCGGTCCCCAGGGACGGCCACGGAGCCTGCAGGCAAGTGTCCTGGAGCAGAACAAATGATGAGGAGTGGACAGCATGGGGTTTTCATTCAGGTGGACATCTCAGGGGAGGATGAGCTTTCCCCTAGCATGGGCCCATTGATACTGTTCCTTTGTACCAACACCCTGCTCCCTCCTGAAATTGCATGGGTCCAACCTTGCACAGTATTTCAGGAGGTGCCAGGCTGTTTCTTTGTGGCTGTTTATGGCTTCAGATGTTTTTCCTTTTATTGCATACTTCAGATGCAATAAAAGAGAAATGAAGGGGCCATTAAAGGAAAATGCTCTTCCCTGGCATTTATCTACTCTGTGGGATGTTTCCAGAATTGCTCATGAGTGAATGCTGCCTGGACGCCTGCACTACTTGCCCTGTTCCTTTCCACGTGATCCTCTCTTTGCCTTCCGGTACCCCATTTCTGGGGCTGGTTTCCCGCCCCTCCAGCGGGAGCCTGTGGCTGTGGGCAGCACTGCAGCCAAAGTGCAGCCCGTGCTTTGGGTGCTTCTTCATCTTTTTTGAGCCAGGCCAGCTGGTCTCAGCCCTTGCTGAAAAGCTTGGCAAGGTGCTACTCATTCTGTGGCTTTCCATGTTGCTGCTAAGGATTTGATACTTTAGGACGCAGGCATGGAGGATGCAGGTCTGACCTTATCCTTATGGTATACAAATACAGCTCCTTCTAAATGCATAGCTCATGAGCCAGCCCTGCAGCATGTCCTGCTGCTGGTCCTGCACGAGTCTGGGAATCTTGGGGAGAAAAATAGTGTGAAAACATGTAATTAAAATTGGTCTAACCCATATGCACATGGAGCATTCCTTGGAGCACAGGTTTCCTGCATGCATTTATCTTAGTGCTAGGGAAATTCTGGGCTGAGCTTGGCCACTTGTCAGGGGGATGCAAAAGGCACAGTCCCAGCGTAAGTGCTCTTCCCCTGCCAGTCCTCATGAATTGGCTCCAAAGGCATTAAAGAAAAGTGATTGGGGACTTATTAGCAGGCAAAGTGACATATCTTCCCCTGGCTTCGGTCCTGGAAACAACTGAGCAGTCTGGATATTTCCAAAACAACTGCAGTGGGATGTGGCCACTCTCCATGGAAGCCATGGGGAAGGAGCATCAAACTGGAAAATGGGTACCC
>NW_009259323.1:405540-423069 GCF_000687185.1 Egretta garzetta
CCCCCCCTTTTTCTTTTCAGCACCTTTCAGCAGGCAGTAGATGGTGAGGCTGCATTTTTCAATGAGGATTTTTCAACTGCAGCTCTTGCCTTGCGACTCCTGCCATCTGCTAGGGGTGAAGGTCCCTTGAAGGCATCTTTATTTTAAATACTACTTTATAACCAGTAAAATATTAAAGGAGGGCAAGATAACCTTGTCAGATAAATTTGATACTGGTTTTCTGATTGTTTTCTTTATAATAAGTTTACAGGCTTGGTTGATTAAGGTAAAAGGATTATAGGAGAGACTCTTCCACCTTGCAAATCTTTCCTACTTTGAAAATAACAACATGAAGAATTTATAATCATCAGCAGCGTAATTTATAGTCAGCACTGGACTAGCATAGAATAAGCTGATTTTAATACAGCTAAATACAAGGTGAGGTACAAGGCAAAATACACGTAGGCTGTGTTGGAAAGATAGTGAAGGTTTTGCTTTAACAGGATGCTTCAGAGGAGAATTTATGGTTTACAGTTGCCAAATGCTTTAGTGTTTGCCATGGCCCTGGGTCTCTGACTTGGGGGGCTGGTGGCTGGTGTCAGCTTGGTTAGAGCCAAAAAACCTGAGCTGATCTCTGTCGTCCGTGCTGCAGAAGTGAGAGGTGGCTGCACAGTGCTCAGCACCATTGGTGCTCCCGCAGCATCATCCTGCACCTCCCCCGGCCATTACAGGTGCAACAGCTTCACCAGTGGCTCTTCCTTCACCCAAAGGTTGTTGCTGCCGTGTACTGCTTTTCTTTTCAGACTAGCAAAGTCTTACAAAGCCTTATTCTGGGAGGATAAGCTCTCTTTGTGCTAGTGCTCAGAACTGTCAATGGAGACTTAATTTGTCTTTTACAATTTGCAGCTCTCTCTTGTCGTGCCGCTCCAGGCGTGACCCCATCCCAGTGGCCGTCAATACTTTTGGTGGGTGGAATTGGCAGTGATCTTGCGTAGGCAAGGAAAAATCTGTCTCTGAGCTTGTCATTAGGAGACTGCTTTAATATTGCTGCGGGTAAGCTGGCAGGAGAGAAAGGGCTTGCGAGGTATGAAAAAACCCACGTGTGTCTGGAGGATGCAAGGACAGGGCTGAGCAGGCAGCTACGGGCGCTCAGAGCGGCCCCCTCTGAGGGTGCTCACACACCCGATGGGCTGCGTTTCACTAGGAAGGGACCACCCTTCCAGAATTTGCCTTTCTGTTTGACCATGTTTTGAGCCAGCCCCAGAACATGGTGGTGACAGCAAACCCTAACATTTTCTGTCTGACACTTGCAGAGAGGCGGCCCTGGGCTGCAGGGATGTATTCAGCTTCCAGCGTTTCCTGCACAGACCTGTGATCTGTAGGTTCATTTTTGTGAGGGGAAAAAAAAAGAAAAAAAAAAAATTGTGCTCATTTTTGGCATGTGTCTCTGTTATCCATAGGAAAAGTAACAAAGGGAGAAGTTCTTTTTTTTTTTTTTCCTAATTGCTCCACACAGCTCTCCCAGCTCATGTGCTGATAGCAGTCATTTTTATGTGAGTAAAGGGGATTATTGATTGTTTCTATTCAGTTATTTGTGTGAACACAAGCCCCTTGTTGATCTCTCTGCTGGTGTTCAGTAAGTCTCCCAGAATCAAGATATTTTTGTGTTTGATTTTTTAAAAATGCTGAGGGCTGACAGGACCAGTATCTCCCAAGGAACTGTTAGAAACCACGCTAACAATAACATGATTTATCTCGTGAGATACTCCAGAGAATCAGACAAAGCCTTCTAAGCACCAGAAAACATTACCAGAGTTTCTTTCACAGGCCTCCTTGTGTCTCTGTGGGATTCATTGCAGATGCCAGTAGAGAAATTAGAGGGAATTCATGGATATTAAGAAATGATTGAATAGCAGGGCTGGCAGGGAACGCAGAAAGTCATTTTGTCCCATGCTTGCTCCAAGGCAGGAACCACTTACGTGAAGATCTCTGCCTGCCCTGATCTCAGGGAGCCCATCCCAGGAACCCCAATGAATCAATTTCCAGAGGTCACAACTATCTAGCCCTATCCTGTCAAACCCTCATTTTCTCTCTGAGGAACAGACATCAAAAAACATTCATCCTTGCCAGCTTCCTCAAGGTCTATCTCATTGGCATTTAATTTGCCTTTGCTTTGCTTTCTTTTTTGGTTAAGTTTGCTTGAAATCAAATTTCATCTCAGTGCATCTCCCGGGGCGATGCCAAGCTCATTTCAGACTAACTCCTGAATTTCATGAGTACAAAAATCACTGCTAATATTATCTCCATGCTCTGAAATGGTTAATTTTCAAGCTGAGGCTTCTGTGGGATAACTGGAAATAAAAAATGGCATCTTCCATAGCTTGTGTCCACTGCAGGAACTTCTGCTTTCATTCCTTCCCCTGCATCGCCTTCAGCTCATCTTAAAAGCTGCCCATGGTGGTTGTGCTGCTGCTCAGAGCGGCGTTTGTGGCTGCAGCCGCACAACTCATGCACTTTGCAAGGCCAACGTGGGAAATGTCTCGGAGTGATCCCAAATTGCCCCATTCTCATGCTGTCTACAGCTTCAGAGAAACAAGGAAACCGAGGCACTGATGGCTTTGGGCAACAGGCGTCCAGGCGTGCCTCAGCAGCTTCATACGACAGACTGTGATATCACAGGGTAAAATTAGACTCTGACCTTGAAACCTCTCTGTGGCAGAGCAGGAGCTGTAGCCTTGAAGCCACCCACTTCCCATGTAATTCTGTGGAAATTATACACTTTGAAAAAGCCTGTCTTTCATTCTGACAAGCTTAAATCTTTTCTTATGGCACAAAGTGCTTCTGCCTTCTTTTCCAGACTTTGTCTCACTCCTTCTCTCTCCCCTGTGCACCCCATTTAGAACATTTTCTCCTAGAGCATCTTCACCAGAAAAGATCCTTTTTATCATGCATACAGTGGCGTGAAAGAGAGCGCCGTGCCGATCGTCAGCTCTTCTCAAGAGTTACTGCAGCCGATGTATTTTTCTCCCAATCTCAGCTCCCCCTGGCAGTCCATTCACGGGGACAAAAAAAGCAAGAAGAAAGCAAGACTGAAGCCTTGATTGTAAATAGGTTTTGCGGAGAGGCAATATTATCTGCTTAAAAATCAAGCAAACAAACAAAAATGCACACAAAGAGAGGCTGTCTCTCCTTTTGTCCTCTGAATGCAGCCTTGCTGCTCTTGATGTGAGAGCAGAAATGAGCAAACCGTAATATAATCAAAACGCTTAGAGATAATGAATGTTTTGGTACCTGTATTTAGTGACAATGTCGACTGCCCCTCCGTTAATAATAGGTATGTTTTCAGTTCAGTGGAAGTATAATAAATCTATAGCAAGTCTGGGTAGACACCACTGATTTCCACTTCAATGGGAGCAGATAGCAAAGTCAGGTCTTTTATGGCACCTGATCAATGATGAAGCACCCAATAATGCGTACGCGTGAGAAGTGCTAGAAGCTCCAACAGCCCCCGGGAGCCTACAGCAGTCCGGTTGGACGTTGCTCAGTCTAGAGGAGTCACTGCCAGGTGTAATACATTATCACTTCTGTGGAATTTTATGCCAGTTATAGTGGGCACAAAGCAACAGGGTCATACACCATAAATCAGGGCAGGCTTTCTAATTTGTTTTTTCACTGTTCCTTGCTCTGTCAAATTGTTCATCAGCAATTATGATTAAAAAATTAAGTTTTAAAAATTAAATATTGAAAAATGACTTTAAAAAGCATACTTCTCAATAACTTTCAACGTTTTCCTCTGAGGTTTTTATTAAGATGAATATTGAAACTACTTAGACCTATGGTTTGGTAGAAATATTAACCTACATAAAAACATATTAAAAAGAAGACACATTTATTACGAATCTTGAAAGCCAAAAGCCCTCTTCTGAGATATTTACATTTTAAAGCTTAAGGTAATAATAATGAAGTCTGCATATTTAAACAGGAAGAATTTACTGTCAGCAAAACCCTTGGATTGCTTTTCCTCGCGAATAGCACGCCTTCAGTAAGAGCTGGGTCCTTCCCCCGGTTGTGACACTCGCTGTAAAACAATGTGAACGAATCCAGTGCTGGGGTATCAGAGTGTGAATCCATTTATCCCTTTCTTCCTCAGTGAATAACATGTTGCTGACAGGCACCCTTAGTATTACAGAGTATTTTCACAGTTGCTGGAGGTGGGGACTCTGTCTTCCCCATAGACCCCAGGATAAGAGCAAAAGGGACTTGAACGAGGCTGGGAAATGTTTGCTCTTGCAGTGAAATGATTAAAATAATCTTGCCATACATAATACATAACAAGAGTGTAGGTATCCTCCTGAGACAGTCGGGGAACTCTTTAATAATGGAACACTTCGCCTCTGACAACAATGGGTCTTTTGAATTACTAGGTCGTGGAAGAAATAATTTCTGGTTTGATTCAAAAGATCCAGATAAACCCTGAGCTGGACTGAAAATGTATCTTTGCTCGCTGGGAATATTTGTATGGTCCTGGAAACAAATGTGGGAGAGGGGATGGCTCCTGGGGCTGTGCTTAAAGGTGGTTTGGGTGTCTCTTGTCATGCACGAGAGCCTGGAGAGACTTTCCAAAGTTCAACAGAGGATACATCTTCACTCCTTCTTTTTCTCTCTCTTTGTCTCATGATCTCTTCTTGTCTATTCTTTCTTTCATTAGCACTTTATATCATTTGACACTTCATCAGGATGATGGCCTGTTTACTGTATGCAAATAATTTCTGAATTATGCATGAATAATTATGAATTTGCGTATTGGTTTCCTGAACTGGCATATTGCCATGTAAAATTAGCTTCACTTGAATGTGAACACAAAAACATGCCGACACGGTCAAATTAAAATTGAAGGAAGAGCTCACCTTGAAGGGAACACAAACTATTGAGCTGCTGCTAGAAAAGAGCAAAGTACAGCTGGAGCGTGATAGATGCAGCCATCATCCAAGGACTTGGAGGGGGACTGGGGCAATGGTGTGCAACGGGACGTGGTCCTTCTGCATTGTACCACCTCTTCTGGATCAAAGGTGCCTTCCAGACATCATCTTCACATATGGCAGCCCCTGGCTTGACTCATTCATCCGTGCCAGTGGAGTGATTTGGTGCATTGCCAGCAGTCAGAGATGGGCTGTAGGATCCAGCCTGACCATGCACACCCCTTTTGAATGGCCTGCAGTGTTCAAACTGCATGCTGGAAAGGAGCTACAATGAGGATTTGAACCCCTTTGCAATTCCCCAAGGTTTGTGTTCTGACAGGACTGGGTCCCAGTTCAGTCACTGGGGCTGACTGGGGCCATTGTGGGCACCCCTGAGGCCACACATGTCTGTCTCTGGTGTGCCAATGCTCTGTCCCATCCTGGCAGAACTGTGGATGAATTACACTGAATAATTGCAAGTCAATTAATTAAATTGAAATGGGGTACTTAAATTTTATTTCTCTGCCGTTATAATCTCCTACAAACCCCACTTCTGAGTAGCCAGCCTGCCTCTGATCACATGAACTGACCTGCTTAAAAGAAGACTTCAAAAGCTGAAGGCACTTTGTTTTCTCTTGGCTACCAAGTGAAGGCCAGTGGTGCGCCTGCTGCGCTCCATGCTCTGGCATCATCATCTTCACAAGTTTTGCTATGCAGAACCCCTCAGTGGGCCCACTTTGTGGAGCAGATCTAAGAAGCAGGGTGGAGGTGGTAGCAGCCCTTTCACAAGAAAGAGTACAAGTACTGAAGGTCTTTTTTCCTTTCTAATATTTCTCCCAAGATGACATGGAATATATTTAGAGATGGGCTGAAGACAGACATGCAGTAGGCACAGAGAAAATACTGAAGAACTGTTCTCAGTTGGCAATAAGGGCTAATTCTGGTTTGAACCTCTGCTGCCCCTTCTAGTAAGGTCTTTTCTAGGTTTGCATTTAATAGTTGCAAGCTCATGTGTCTCTATATAAATGTTCCAGTTACCCTTTTCTCTTTGAATTCCCTGCCAGGAAGAGCTGTTGATGACAACCTGCCTGAGCACATCTTAAAAAATCTGCACCAGCCTTGGTGTGGTGGTATTATGGTGCTTTGTTCTGTGTGGTTTGCCAAGGGTTGGGTAAAAAAATTGTTATTAATTATGCTATCTGAAATATTATCTGAATTGTGCCATCTGAAATATTTTGTATGTATTGTGGCACAGGAACCCCAGGATAGAGGCACATCGCTGTCCTGTAATTGCAGGTGTCTTTGGCTCTGCTCCAGGCTTGGTGAGTGCTATGCTGGATCAAAGTTTGCTTTTTGGTAGGGATCTGTCTAAACTCATGACTGTAGTGAGCAAAAGGCTGACATTTTCAAAAGCATCAGTTAACAAAAACCCCCATCTCCCTTGTCTTAAAATCTTATCACCAGACACATTATTCTCCCAATAAGTCCATCATTCATCAAAAGCAGTAAAAAAAGTCATGGCAGTTTTATTACTTTTTAGTGTGAATCTGATTTCTTAGCAAATGGAGCCATAACATTTGCTTCGTTTGCCTTGTCGGCTTCGCATGGTTTCATGGGACCATAAACTCAGTGACATCTATAAAAAGGTGAGCTGGTGCTCCTTGCTCCATCCAACAAGCGCCAAAGATGACTAAATGAATCCAAGCAAATCCCCACCTATGGACAAAGTTGAAGGAGAATTTAATGACTGATTTTGCAGAATCAGCAGAGATAAAGCTCCTATATGATATTTTGCTTGTCCAGTATCAAATTTTGTTCAAATTTGAAGAGCTGAGTAACTCCAGAGTGCTTCCCCTTGTCTCCCTCCTTTTTCAACCAGACTCCTGTACCAGGATTCAGGACTGGGACCTTCTTTTGGCTGCATGCATATGGGTCATCCTGCGTAACGAGCTGTGAAAGCTATTGGGGTGCTTCGGTTGCTTAAATATATCGTTTCACCAGTGTCTCATGCTGCGGTGAGTGCTGGAGTCTTCTCAACTTCCCTCTTTAAATCCTTTCCTTGCTCTCTGCCTGGGGGAAGGCTTGGGGGATGCTGACTGACAATAGCCCTTTCCGTAACACTGAATTGTGCTGATTTCTAGGCAAGTGGCTTGATCCATATTCCTCACCTAGCAGCTCCAGAGGCATTGCAGAGGGCTGGTGCTACACTGCCAGAAGCAGAATGTGCTGGGGAGCTGGCAGAGCTGCTCTAAAAAATATCTGGGGAATGGTACTGAGCTGGTAGCAAAGGGGAACGTGGCTGCTGAGACTTCAGCTCAGTCTGCATAGCATTGTTATTACCCTGTATGATTATTCACCACTGAAGTAGTGAATACCCTTTTGGTTCCAGCTCAGAAAGTGATTACTGGGGTCTGTGATCAAGTTGCCTTTTCTCCTCACCTTTCCCCCTTTGCAATTTATCCTCTGACTCTGTATAAACCCCGTGGCTGAGCCTGGTGGGGCTGGAGCTGGGCTGTGGGCTCCGGAGGGCGGGGGGCTATGGGCTATGAGCCTGGTCCTGGCTCACCCACCCCATCGGCCACCTCCCCTCCCACCCATTTGTGATTCACCTCTGCCAGATGCTCTGGGTGCGCTGGGCCCAGCATTACAACCTTGTCTCTTGATGTTTGTGATGATTTCATTAACAGAAATTCAAGACAATCCTCTCAGTGCAGGCGTGCGTAATCTTCTGGCTGGGGATTTGAACTGGAGAAACACAGACATCTGGCACTGGGTCCAACCCACAAAGCTCAGTGGGTCCTGGGAGGGAGGAGCAGAGAAAGAAAAGAGAATTCTGCTCCCACCACCTGAGGATGGAGGAACCGGGCTGGCTGTGAGCAGCCTCTTCCACCAGTGCCAATGGGCACAGCTTGCTGGAGGGCTGAGTCCTCACCTGCTGCCTGTCTGCCCCTCTCTGCCGAAGCAAAAGGACGTTTAATTGGTATGGAAATGAGCCAGCAACATCCTACATCTTCTTTTCTCTTCCTGGAAGCTCGCAGGGAGGGTGAGTGGGGATTTGAGCTTTGCAGAGATCTGAGATATTTTTTTCCCCAAACACAAATATTCAGCCTACTCTGCTCGTGCTCTGTCTTTTTATATTTTCCTTGCTTTTCATCTGCTTTCCGTGTTTTTCTTATCATGACAATGGTGGTAAAAGATAAACACTGCAGCCAACAACGCTGTTCTAATAAAGCTGCAGTTAAAATAGCAAAGAGAATGCAAATTAAATACCATAATCATTTAGAAGCTGTAGTTTCTATTAAATATAAGTACTTTCCATCTTAGCTTTAGAATGTGGGTGGTTTCTATTAAATCTAATTATTTTCCCAGAAGACTGCAGGGTAAAGGTGTTTCACAAATGCACAGATAGCAAATGAGGGTGATTTCTTTTAAAAACATCACAGAAGGGTGCAGTTGTTAAATATATGGATGATAAAGATGCTCTGTTATTGACTCAACCTCTCCTTTCTCTTTTCAAGTCTGCTTTCTTCTGATGTTGCTGTTCTCCAGAGCTCCCAGAATGAATCTTTCAGAAATATTAATTATATATTTATAAATACAAACACTGGTAAGTTTGCTCCTTAGTGCGTTGGAATGAACTTTTCCTTTGGCTTCAGTCAGAGCTGGATTGAGCACCCAAGAGCTGAGCCTTTGGGCTTGGACTTCAGTGCTGAAATTTTGCTCAGCTGCTGACCGTCTCCAGGGGCACTGCCAGTCTGTAGGTACAACATTTTCAATATTTACAGTTTGCACCTGGACATGTGAATGCTGTGGCCAAGTCTTGGTCAACAGGAGACATCTTCTTTTCTTCCACGTCTTTGCAGGCAGATCCTGTATATAACCATGCAGCAGTTGCAGAAACCATCCTGTGGTGACCTCCTCTCCCCGGGGTACCGTGCTTAAAATGGAGTCCAGCATTCAAACCCTCTATGGGTCCTGACTTTGGTTGACCATTTCCCAGGTAATTCCAGCTCTCCAGGGAACCTTGCCATAGAATCATAGAATCATTTGTTTGGAAAAGACCTTTAAGATCATTGAGTCATCCTGCTGCCTCTTCATAGCCAGCAGCTAAATGCCATTGCTTTACAAGAATACTGAGCAAAGCCGACTTCTTGCAATTTTGTGAGCATAGCTGAAGGTTGGCTGCAGTACACGACAGCTTTGTGCTGCCTTCCAGCTGGCCGTTGGCTCTTCTTGAACCATCCTTCATTGGCAATTTCTGTTGTCAGTGTATTCCTCTTGAGCGCTTGTGGAGCTCTGGCAGCATATGGATCTGGCTTTGCAAAAAAGCTCTGATGTTCCTGTAGCTTTTACCTGCCAGGGGATCTGAATGACCTTTTCTGTTTCATTTGTTCTGAATTTCCCTTCTAAGAAAAAATCAAGGACTCAGAAACAGGAGATGACTGAGGGAATGTCCTTGCCTTTCTCACCAGCCAGCTCACTGGGCTATGCGTGCTGCTCACATGAAGATGGGTTATATCCAAGATCTCAGGGCTCATCCATTTGGTGCTCATGGAGTGCTCCAGCGCTAGGAATGGCTGCACTCCAGAAATGGCCATGCTGAGCTTGGGACTGCTACAAAGCCTCTCATTCTGCAGGAGTTTGGTGCGGTAGGGAAGGCACAGCATCACCTGCACCGGAGCAGCGGCACAACGTGAATCAAAGGCTACCGCAGTGTGACACTTTCCATAGGAAGCTATCTCCAGTCAGAATTATTCTTGGGACAAAAATTCCCCTCACTGGATGGTGCAATTAGTTATGGATGATAAGGAGAATAAAAGAAAATGAAAAAGTCCCTCTCCCAGCCTTCTGTCCATCTGGTCTGCAGCTCAGCAGCGCACGCTGAAAACGCCGCGAGTCCCTTATCCATGGTGGGTTTTGGGGCATAAGGAGTTCAAAACCTGTGCTGGCTGCCTGACTGGAGCTACCTGGTGGTGCCTGCGTTTGGGCAGGTCTCCTGAATACCTGAAAAAATTGTACATGTGTCTCAAACCAGGACCCAACTCCAGTGTGCACTTTGAATTAGCTTTTGCATCCTTGTGTGCTTTCCCACTTACATTTAGATGAAGTACAGCAACTTTGCTGAAGTCGAGCCTGAGATAAACATGGGCATATGAGAAGAAAATTAGCTTCCATATTATTTCATTCCACATAAGCAAAACAGGAAAAAAGCCTGAGGATATTTTTCACTGTTTTATGGTGAAAATAGAGTGAGGAAGCTGGGAACGGTTGGTGCTAAACCTCATCATCTGTCTATGTGAAGCTTGGAGCGTAGCTGTTAGTAGATCTTTCAAGGTCAATGTGACTGATCTTATTTTGTTGATTGAATAAATGATTATTTCCAGAGGGATTAGTTATAATCCAGAAGTTAACATGTCATTTCATCTTTGATGGTGTTTGTACAAATCTTTCATATAACCTTTCAGGCAAACAGCCCTGCTAGCTCAGCACTTTTTATTGAGGGATTTGTTGCAAATCAAACTATTGTGGCGTGTCTTCACATTACAGCTAAAGGGGAATATTCTGAGGAAGCACTTTCTCCTTTGAAAATGCCAATTCATTGAAAATTAAATGTTTCACAGAACTTTTGCCAAGATGTATGACCTTCCTTGTTGCTTTGCCAGTTGGCATGCTGAGAGTCTTGGGTTTCTACACCCACTTTCCTGGGATTCCTGGCTTGCATGTATTCTTTTAAACAGCTGTAGCAGCTGGTAAAGGGCAAATTCTGCAAACTTGGTGCTGAAAAGTCCCCCCGTGGGACTTTGTGCATGCAGAACATGACTTGACATGTGTGAAGAATGTGAAATGGGGGCTGGGAGGAAAGGAAGCCATGCGGTATCTGAAGTGCATCTTTTCTAGCAGCTCCTATTGTACCAGCAGCCCACTTATGTATCTGAAACTCAGCTGGAATATGCTGCAAAGCATCACCTTTGGCTCTATGCACAGGGGCAAGGAAAACATTTTTAAAGCAAGGCGTCTTTCCAAACCTAATCAGCCAAAACGTTTTTAAGCTTCACCGATCCAGCTTGCACTGCTTTTTAAACTTAATTGGCACTATTAAGTTTGTAAGGAGGAGAAGAATACATACTAATGCAAGTGTGGATATAGAAATATCTTCAAAATATTTAGAAGTACATCAATTTGCCTTTGAATGAGGTGTATTCATGAAAGACTATGGCCTGCATAATGCAAAATCTTTGCTTTCCCACCAGGTTCTACCAGAGGAATCACAAACACCAGAGAAGCGCAGGCAGTTACGGCATCACTTTCTGTTAGGCTGGTGGTTTTTCATCTTTGCAGAAGTCAATGCTTTCTGGTGTTACAATAAAATACAGTTTGCTTTCCATGAAAGCAAATGACTGCTTTATTTTGTAATTGCAATAACACCTTGGAGAGACAGTGAGTAGGTCTGGGTGTTTGAGCATTGTGGCCTGGGAAAGGTATCTGCTCCCGGTGGATTTGCTTTCACGTACATCTCAGCGCAAGGGCAGCAGTGCAGAGCTGATGTGCGGGCCCAAGGGGTCAGGGTGTGCTCAGCACCCAGGGCTGGGCTACATTCACCGGGGCTCTTGGCAAGTAATTTGCTATGGGTGGCATGTCCTGAGAGGCTGCTAAGGTGTATTCTAGACATTTACAGGCTCCAGACCCCCCTTTTTGTGCTGAGATAATAACTGTCTCCTCAGTAGGAGATTTTGCCTCTGCCTGCTGCTAAATTAACATTCCTCTGAGTACTTCTATCTGCATTTGCCTTGCTGTGCAGCCCTGCTCTGAGCTACCAGCAGCATCCTCTGCCCGTCTCTGAAGAAGGTTCAGCTGGCGAATGTATTCCTTCCCTCATCCCCCATGGGCATGCTGCCTTGCTGCCGTCCCCCTTCCCATCTCAGACACCTCCCCGCAGAGGGTGACCTGGGAAAACTGCTGGGGCATGGCTGGGGCTCCTCTGTGCAATATAGGTCAGGCAGGGATCTGTAAAAAGCAGTGCGACACATGGGAGCTGTACATGGGAGGTGAGGCTGTGGTGCAAAGCGTTGCTGGTTCAGTGCCCATGAAGAAGAGAGGCCCTTGGATGGGTTTGTTACAGGACCTCATTAATCCCACCGAGGGGGTGGGATGTGCTGCTGGGCTCGGTCCCTGCATCTTTCCCATCCCTCCCTGTGCACGGTGCCTGCTGAAACCCGTGGTGCAGGCAGGACCTGGCTGCCTCTGCTGGGCTCGCTGGGGCTGCTGAGGCCTGACTTCAGATTGCAGTCTTGGATTTAATCACTGTTTTGACAGGCTGCAAAAAAAATATTGCTATTGGCACCAGGAGCAGAAGGAACATGAGCAGCCCCAAACAGAATGAACCCAGAAAAAGCGCTTGTCTAGCTGGGGGCTTTTCTCTCCGCTGAATTTCAGCGTCTGGCAGCAAATGGCAGAGGTGTGAGACCTCCTCAGAAATAGGTGGCAGGCACCATTTCTAACAGAAAGTATTAGACAAACAGCTTCCAGGCTTTAGGTGCGGTAATGATTTCAGTGTTCCTGTCAAAGACTAAATGAGCTGAGACCCTGTAAGCTTCACTCCCTAGACTTGCATATCTAATATTTCGTAAGATGTAAAGTTTTCCCCGGGTCTTTCTATTTACTGTGCACATAAACAAGAAATTATATTGAACCTGTTGTATCTGTCAAGACACGGTCCTTGTGGGGAAGATCCCTGCGTATGTGTGAGGATGTGCTGAAGGGAAGGGAGGCATTCCCAACCAGTGCTAGCTTGCTGTTCCTTATTTGCTTGATAGAAATTTAATATTTTTATGCTTACATTTCTCTTTACTGGTCTGGGATATCTACCTAAACAAATCTGTACATCTGTAAGGCAGAAAAGTGAGGAAGCTGCACTCACTTCCGTGCTCAGCATTATGTTGTATAGGATTTTCCATAATTAGCTTCCTTAAGCTGTGGTTTTTCCTGGCAGTTTTCTGCCATCCAACTGGCAGGAAAGTCTCCTAACATTAATGTTAGTTAACAGATTTTTTCATATGAGTGGTACAAAATCAGATCCATAATTGTGCCTGTAGATCCTCTTCTATGATGTATTGATTTTTATTTGGCCTTTAATTTGGATGTGGGGAAACGGGTATTACAGATTATTTTTGTTGCCACATGTGAATATGTAGCATGCCATCATGGGGTGCTTCACCTTCCTTAGTAAGCTTACAGGCAGTTTTGTTTAGATATATATTCCCATCACTTGCCTGATATGTAAAAATGTGGGTGATTTTCAAAGCCCAGCATTTTTAAAATGAACGTGTTTTAATGTTTTGCTGTCATTTCTCCAAAAGAAGGCGATTCTAGGAAAAGGGAAGAAAGCAGCCAAATGTTTAAAAATTCTTCCTGTGAGATGATCAATCTTTCTCAGATAGAATTGTGACCCCTAGCATGCTTAAATGACTATTGATTTTATGGTTAGAAAAATACATTTTTATTAGTTTTTATTTTGTTTGGCCTTTGCTCTCAGATCCCTCAATACCATAACTAGTTATACAAACAATTTATGGTCATATAATAAATAGTCTTCACATTTTAATTAAAAAGTCAAGGAGCATAACTATTTATCAGGCCCAATGAGTAAAGATCCTGCCATTTTTATGTCATAAATCAGAGTACAGACTGTCAGCTTAATCTTCTCTGTGTTCAGCTGATGGACCCATAGCATCACATTGTGTTGGTATGAGCACCTGAGCATTTCCTAAAATGCTTCAAAGTTAGCCCAATAGCTGCAGTAAGCCCAGGCTGCATTTTGTTTCTTAGTGCCCTCAGCAGTGGATTATCCCTGCTCTTTGCTGCGGTCTTCCTAGGAGCAGGGCCATGATCGTCCCCCTGTACTCCATGCTGGTGAGGCTGCACCTCGAGTGCTGGGGTCAGGGTTGGGCCTCTCACTCCCAGAAGGACATCGAGGGGCTGGAGCATGTCCAGAGGAGGGCAACAAAGCTGGTGAGGGGTCTGGAGCCCAAGGCTGATGGGGAGCGGCTGGGGGAGCTGGGGGTGTTCAGCCTGGAGAAGAGGAGGGCAAGAGGACACCTTATCACCCTCTACAACTGCCTGACAGGAGGGGGGAGTGAGGTGGGGGTTGGTCTCTGCTCCCAAGTAACAGGTGATAGGAAATGAGGGGAAATGGTCTCAAGTTGCGCCAGGGCAGGTTTAGGTTGGACATTATGAACAATTTCTTCACCGAAAGGGTTGTCAAGCATTGGAAGGGGCTGCCCAGGGAAGTGGTCGAGTCCCCATCCCTGGAGGTATTTAAAAGCCGGGCAGATGAGGTGCTTAGGGACAGGGTTTAGTGGTGGGATGGCAAGGTCAGGTTAAGGGTTGGACTTGATGATCTTAAAGGTCTTTTCCAACCTAAACAATTCTATGATTCTCTGATTCTATGAACCGTGTGTGGTGGCCAGTAATGATGAGCGTGGTGATGTGTGGCCTCATGGGTCCCTAAATAAATGTCTTTTGAACGTCTGCTGGCTCTTGCCACAGGACAGTGACATTTTCTGGATGTGAATGTGTTGTTTAGTCACACGGAAAGCCACCAGTGCCTGTGGGCATATTGACATTTCACTGCTGTAAAACTTCTAATTTAATGCATTCTATCATTTATTGCAGACAAATTGATGGGTTCATTCACCTGTTGTCCACAGAAAGGTCAGCCACATCTGCCTCGCTGGGGAAGGCTGCTGCATGGCACGGAGCAGCGCTGGCACTTCGCTCCTTCTTGCCATTGCCTGTTAGGATGCTGTTTATTATACAGGGTTATAAAATTGTCTTTTGCTTCAGGCGTTGGCTGGACAGGCTGGTTCTTTCTGCAGAAATCACCTGTTAAAATGCATCCGTCCTTTCCAAAAGGATCTGCAGAGCTCTGTGGGACCTCTGGAAGTGGGTGACTGAACGTGGCGGCTGTGGTGGGGGGCTGTTAGCTCGGACAGGGGGAACGTTGCAGCCTCTCCATGGGAAGAACTGTGTCACCTTGGCTGTGGGTGACACCCTTACATTATTTCAGCTGTGATGGTGCTGAGTGGCTCCCGGCACCGTGGCTTTGCTGGGGAGTGTGGCTGTTTTGGCATCACCAAATTCAAAAACTGTTGCTCTCTGAATAAGTTTCCATTTAAATTTCTCATGAGCTCTGTGAAAAGACGTTTGAAGAAAAACTTGTGTAAGGCCAGGCTTCTTTTGACTTAAACTCCCGTGCTGCACTTACCTGAGTCTAAGGTTTCTTCCCAACTGCAACTTGCCAAGTTGCCTGAGTGTGTCTGCACTTACCTGTCCTGGTCAGCTTCATAATTCAAAAGATTTTAAACTGAAAATAGGAATAGGATTTCCAAGGTCAGATACCTTATGCTGGGCAGATAATGGCACGCATGGACACCTGTGTCTGGGCTCTGTGGGAGCTGCTGGAGTTCATGCACCTACCAGGGGTTATCTGGATCTAGCTCAGAGGGCTGTGGTTCCTAATGGGAGCTTTAAGAAGTTTTCTGGACTGCTGGAAAGTACCTCCCCATCCTGACAGCCCCTTAGCACAGGGCTTTATCCTTGGGAGATGGCCCTGTATTTTCTAGACAGTTGAAGGTTTAAGTGCAGGGCAGTTGTAATTGCCTCAGTAATAATGGGACTGGAAGATTTTTCATCACCATTCTCCATCCCATTGGGGTGCATTGTGGCTCTCACCGCTTCACTGGGATTTCACCATCATTAATGAAAGGAAAATTTTGAGGGTTTTAAGTTTTCTCACTTCATTTCTGTGGTACTACATAATTTTATATAAATGTATTCATGCATTTTCAGACATTTATTTCCTATTTAATAGTATTCACTAAGATCTTTTAATCAAATAATTTAAAAGCACTATAAAAAGTTTTATAGCAAAAAAATTGCTGTATGACTTTATCAAACTGGAGTTAAGCCAATTGTTTCCTTGCACTTGCATAAGAATACAAAGAAGTCTTTGAGTTCACCTAGGTAAAAATCTAAGCTAGTTATTCCTCTTATCAACTCATTGATCCTCTAATTTGATTAAATTTTCTGCACTGTAAAGAACAAAACACATGTGGGCACATGTCCTTTGCACTGAGCCAATGGATCCATCATGAGTGCTGCTTTAGTCACCAAATTAAATGGAATTGGAAAAAATTGCTACTTCTGTAGTAATACTCATCATTAAGTCTAGGCAATTAATGCACTGCATACGCATTTCAGGTTTGTCTTTCACTGGTGTGTAATAGTGGCCTACTTATAAGAGTTTTATCCTGTAATTTGTTTATTGATAATGACATAAAAAGAAACAATTATAGGTGAGTACTGAACACAGGATACCTGCCTACAGCTATTGGAGATGTGTCCTCTTTGAATCAGTGCACTAACGTAAGGGTAATAATATTCTTGTTTATAAGTAAGGAATGAGTATCTTTTAATAGTTTTTTATTCAGTAAACAATATATCTAATTGATTGGACACTACTGAGTACAAAGGACAGGAAAAATTGTCTTTGATCCTTCTTTCTTCCTTTCATCGTGGCAGAGTGCTTGCACAGAAGTCATGAGTATATCAGGTAGACGAACAGCTGGAATGACCTCAAAGCAAGGTAGGATTTACAAGGTGTGGAGTTTCAGATCTCAAACAATGTGCAATGTGTAAAGCGGGTGTAGTGATTTGGATTCTGAGCAGTGGATTCAGCTTATAGCACCTCATTTCTAAGTCTCCTGAATTCGCAGTTTGATTGTTGAGGATCTTAATAAAGGGAAACTGAAACTGTTACTTTCACTAAATATTGTTCCGTTTCGATTAATAAATATATAATTTCTTGTATGAATAAATGAAATCAAAGCTTCTAAATTTTCTGTCATATGAACTTTAAAAAAAAGTAATATTTTTTTCATATGACTGCAAGATTTAAAAATATTTATAGAATGTTTTTATTGGAAAAGGGGTTTTTGTCTTAAAATGTAGGATTCCCACATTCCATATGAAAGCACTGGGACCTTCCATCCTCCTTGGAACAAACTTTTTAAAATCATAGAATGATAGAATCATTTAGGTTGGAAAAGACCTTTAAGATCATCAAGTCCAACCGTTACCCTAACCCTGCCATCCCACCACTAAGCCATGTCCCTAAGCACCTCATCTATCCTTCTTTTAAATACCTCCAGGGATGGGGACTCGACCACCTCCCTGGGCAGCCCGCTCCAATCCTTGACCACACTTTTAGTGAAGAAATTTTTCCTGATGTCCAACCTAAACCTGCCCTGGTGCAACTTGAGGCCGTTTCTGCTCGTTCCATCGCCTGTTATCAGGGAGAAGAGATGGACCCCCACCTCACTCCCCCCTCCTGTCAGGCAGTTATAGAGGGCGATAAGGTCTCCCCTCAGCCTACTCTTTTCCAGGCTGAACACCCCCAGGTCCCTCAGCCGCTCCGCATCAGCCTTGGGCTCCAGACCCCTCACCAGCCCAACATGAACAAGGTGTGCCTGAAATAGGGGCACTTCTCTGCCCATTTCTATTCTAATGAAAACAGCAATTTAAACTCTAGACC
>NW_009259323.1:423093-424288 GCF_000687185.1 Egretta garzetta
TGCAATCCCTGAGACCCCTCCAGCATCTGGGGCTTTGCGGAGGGGACCTGCTGTGCTTGGGATGCCGTTGGCATCATGAAGCTGGTGCGAGTAGGGTTGGGTCCCTAAAACATCCTTTTAAGCAGACGTGTCAAGCCCTGGGTGCCCCGCTGTGCTGCGGATCACCCTTATACCCTTTTTCCTCATCTATTGCAAAGGTAGGCCTGCTTCCCTCTCTCTATGCACTCCCCAGGCTTTTCTGTTGATGTTTCATTAATTTGCAAGTTATCAGAAAAAAAGAAAAAAGAAAAAGGAAAAAACCCAACCTTGAAACCCAGCTGTGAGCTATGGGCAGATGGAAATAATAGTCAATACTGCTGCGTCAGCAAAGTGAGGTGAGCGCCGGCAACATCCCCAGGCGCGGAAGAGCCAACATCCCTGTAGCTGCGGGATGCTGGCCGGCTCTTAAAGTGTAGCTGAGGGCACTGCCTCTCGCAGCACAGTAATCACACCTTTTTGCCTATTTTCCCTCTGCTGTCTGCTCTTGCTGTTTGTCTGAAAATGGAATTTCAGTGCTCTTTACCTCCACTTCAGTCTGCTGAATACATCTATTCATAAAGGCATTGGTGGGGGATTTTGCAGTACCTCTAAGAGAAATAGCTGGAGTCCCCGGCTGTTTTGTTGCAGTTTATGTCTTGTGTACGTACCGACATGGTTTTAGGCTTCCCTGGCTTTTATGCTGGGCGAGAAATAAACTGCGTGCAGATGGGAACCTGAAACATGGTGTGAGGTAACTGCATGGGCTGGGCCAGACCAAAGAAATGCAACCGGTGTGCTGGTCCTGCTGGTAATGATGTGGTGAATTGTAAATTGTGCGTGAGAGGGTAAGAGATGCTGCCTAGCACCCTGCTAGCCTGGTCACCAGAAAAATCCATAGGTAAAGCACTAAACGTGCAGGGAATTGAAATTCAGTTCAAGCGAGGCTGAGTACGTGTTTGTTCAGCAGATTGTTTAGACTTTAATCATGGTTAAATCTTTTAGTTAGATAATTGTTCTACCAGCTGATAATTTGAATTGCACTGAAGAGCAATATGCCCAAACATCTTCAGTGAGAAGCAGCAAAGGAGATGATTTTGGATTCCTTTTTCTTCATTTCTTGTACATCATCATGTCAGTTCTTATGTTTTCTAATTAATTTGGCTGCTCTGCATGCATT
>NW_009259323.1:424300-427428 GCF_000687185.1 Egretta garzetta
CAAACACTGATTCCAAATATGCATTTACTGCCACTGCCAGAGACACTATAGCTTGGGAAGCTGCGACTCATTACCAGAGGTCGAGGCTCCTGTGTGATTTGCCTTGGGTCAGGAGATGTTCCACCTCCAGCTGTGCCTTTGGAATTGGGGCAAATTTCCTAGTGAGGACATCCCTGTGTTTTCCATTTGTATAGTTTTAGGATTTGGGGTCTGTGTTTCTCACAGGCTTCGCTCCCCTAAAAGCCAAGTTGCTTGGTGGTTTCAAAGTCCTTGAAGTAAAACCACATATCTTTTTTTTTTTTTTCAAGTGGAAATGGATTTAAACCGTGCTTTGCTGCTATGTTTTCTTCACTTTATGGCATGGCTGTGTGCTGGGATGAAGAGCATTACAAGTATAACGGCTTTGGCGCTGCCCTTCTGTAGGACACAAGCCATTGTGGGGGGCAGCTCGTGCACAGCAGCGAGCCTTGACCTGCGCTGGGCTGGCGGTGCTCGGGTGCTTGCAGCAGCTGGAGGAATTACTGTTTCCAGCCAGTTCCCTGCAGCTCCCTGGGCTGATGCTACAGTGAGGAAATCTGTGCACGCTGCAAGTCATGAGATGTACCAAGTTCTCCATGTTGCCAGGGAAACATTCAGTTTTAGGCACAGCCCTAAATGTGCTTTTTGCTCAGTTTGCTCAGTCCCACCTCCTTTGTAGCCCGCCAGGCTGGCTGCTGTTGGTGGGCACTAGGATTGCTGCAAAATCTGAGAGTTTAAAAGGACTTTGGAAGCATTGGCGAAGAAGAAACATACAAAGGAAATGGCAAAGAAATAAGGAAGAAAGTGATGCATTTGGGGTTTTTTTCCATCTGAAGGATGGAGGGCTTTGCTTTGGTTTGGGTATTTATGCATTTTGGGATTTGCCATGCAGGTGGAAAAAATGGTGCGCTCCTAGGCCAGGGATTTCAGGTACTCTGTGGCCTCCGTACGAGGTTCAGTAACTCCCCTAGGAGACCTCACGAGAGGGGCTTGAACTGGCCCAGGCGATGCTGAGCACCAGGGCAAAGGGCCAGCGGTCCATGACATGCATCTGCCTGTGGCACTGTCCTCTGTCCCCACGCTGGGGCTCAGCCTGCCTTGGGCACAGCTTTAGAGCCTGGGTGTGTGGAGCTGTTACAGGGCACCCAGCCTGCGGCGCAGCCGGCTTTGGGGAATTAAAACGAGCTTTGCATTAACGGTTGGACTTGATCTTAAAGGTCTTTTCCAACCTAAATGATTCTATGATTCTATGAACAGAGAAGTCGGTCCCGCTGGCAATGAAGCCAAAGGCAAAGCACTGACTGACTTTGGGAGTGGGCAGACTGAGCCAAAACTTGCCGCCATTAAGTCTCATTTGCGTGGAAGTTAATTACCTTCGGGTTCACTTATCTTTATGGAGATGGCCATCAAATCTGGCCCTCCACTGATATCTAAGTCTCTTTTGGACAGCTTTCTAAAGGCTCTGTGGCAAGACCCATTTCAGGTGGTTTTTTTCTTCTCATCTCTGCAAAAAGCTTCTCAGTTGGTGACAGCCATGTCCTTCTCCCTGCTCTATTATTCAACCTGTATACAAATGTGCTAAGAACATAGTAGCAAGCTAGAAAATCTGCTTGGACTGGTAATACATCTGCCAGATCTGAAACTTGTAAATGGTTGTCTGAATACAGCCCCACATAAGGTTTCCAATGGAAATGTTCCGCCTGAGCGTGAGACCCCAAGAAACCTTGTCCAACTTTGAATTTAGTCCTGCTTTGAGCATGGGATGGACTAGAGAACTTCAGAAGTGCTTTCCAGTCTAAGTTATTATTACAATCTTTATTACAATGCTGAAAATTTTAATTAATAATAATTGTAAGACATACATGAGCTCTGGGTGAATGTAATTGAAATATAACCCGTGACATCCTCATTCTTCCTATCCTCAGCGAAACAAGATGATGAAAGTTTGTGTGTGTTTTGTGTAGACAAATACTCATGCACGTCACTTGTCTCAAGGGATGTCTAAAAATCCAGTTTCCGGGTATTCTAAATGCAGCCTGCAGTACTTTGGGTTGGGTTTTTTTTTTTTAGTTTTCATTGCATTTTTTATCTGTACTTGAGTTCACTAATAAAGAGAGAATTAAAAAAAAAGGTCATATGACAAATTATGAACCTGGTAATGAACATAATTGCCCATGGCTGTCTAAGCTCATTTCAAGCTGGTGGCAGCTGTGATTCTGCAGTAGAATTTTTTACCATCCTGGCAAGCAAAACATAAAGTCTGATGTCTGCCTTTAAGATGCAAGGGAAACCTTCTCCTTAGATAAGCAGCTCACTTTCCGTGTTGGCCTTTCCACTGGGGAGCAGCCAGTTAAACACACAAGTCCATGCCTTGCACTGGGGAAGAGGGATACCAGCCATTCCTGCAGCATCATGGGCCGACAGGGGCTGGCCCCAGAGCTAGGGGGGCAGCAGGGCAGTAATCAGGTGGAGATGGCTTTGCTGTACACAGCACCTCTGAAAGCAGCCCAACAGCAGGGGATATTTTATGTCTTTTTTTTTTTTTTTTATCCCATCTGAAAATACATTTTTCCTCTGTTATCTCTGCTTTCCCTCTCTCATCTATTGCTTAACTGGTTTAGTGGATTAAATAGTTAAGACTTACCATTAAGAATCAAATGAGGTTTGCCTGAAAGATGATGAAAATGAAGTATTCTGCAGTTTGCGTTTGGATTGACTGTCTGTTTTCAGGCTCTCTGCTGTCAAGATCATTTAATGGGTGGCAGGTTCCTGCTCGCTGTTTTTCTTTATCTGGCAATAGAAGGGGAGTAGGAAGGCAAATGAGAACAAACCCAAGTTAGATTAACAGAAAGATTAGAGCTTTTAAAGAAGAGCTGACACTTTGTTCATGAGCACGTGGTAAATATTAGAAAATACATGCACAGACTAGAGAAAGCTAGATGAAGGTAGGAAAAAGATGGGGAAGCAGCTCCAATGTTTTTATTTATAGAGGAAAACACCTGGGGTGGTAGGGAGTGGTGTTCCCTGAGTTGCTATTGGACAAGGACCGTGACAGAGGTTGGTGTTTAGCCCTGCTGGCAAGGGAGAGCTGGAGAACAAAGAGCCAACAT